>NC_046358.1:43923194-44145694 GCF_004027225.2 Strigops habroptila | reverse complement strand
TCACCTCAATGACACTAAAAGTGTGGGAGAAGGTGGGGTGTGGAAAAGTGAAACCAAGTTAATTAACCGAAGCTTTCCAAGCAAATGTATAGAGCAAAACATACAAAAACTAAAGTGAACTAAGAGCAGTGCTGTAACAAAACAAGGTTGGGGTAGAGACGAGCAGGGAAGGAGAGCAGTAAGAACACACTACATGTTATCTGCACACATCTGCAGTGTTGACAAGCGTGGTTGGTTTGGTCCATCAAAGAGATAGCCACGTGCAACTGCACAGTTGTTCTTCAGTCTTTTCAGTTTACAATTAAACATGCCAATTTGAGCTACTAACAACCCTTCTGAACGTAGACCACAGTACCCCTGGGAAGAAGTCTGTAGGATGTTCTTATGCTGTTCTTCACCCCCACCCCCTGCCTTTTTATTTCAGGGACACACTGAAAGCCCATTTTCACAAACAGGAGTCTCTACTGAGTTTTGATGGCTTTTGATCAGACACTAGCCCTTCAGCACTGCCGGCCACTATGGCAAAATTGACCACAGCAGCATTAAATTATTCTGACTCATATTGCTGTCTGTGCAACTAAGATCCATAACATCTGAAGACATCTCTAAGATGATTTCATGGCACAGCAAAGAAGGACACCTGAGCCCAACTTCTTTGTAGGTACTCATAAGATATGGAAATCCATTAAAATCTGACCCATATGCTCATTTTGTATTTGCGTATCTGATTAGAAGGCTGTGCTACAGAATCATCTTTTTAATTGTTAACATCACGTGTCCTGGCTTAATATCTGAACTACTACAGAGGATATTGTAACTTTGAGCTCTTCTTCAGTGGCTGTTAATAGCACTCATCAGGTATAAAAGACTAAAATTAAAACTGTTTGTTGACAGGAAGAGTAAATCTCATAAGACCTTTTTGTACATTATGTTGAGTTAGAAAGGGTTCAAGAGACAAAAAGCAGCTATTGATCTTAGCAAATTAAGAAAACCATAATATGTATTGGAACTTATTTAAATATTCCAAATTCTGCTTAATAACATGAGCTGCTGGCTCTGCAAAATTCTGGAAATGCACCCTGCAGTTCGTACTAATTGGTGGGAAATGCAGGACTGTGTCAAAGACAACTAATTGTCTGATGAAAACAGCTTGTTTCTGACATCAGTACGTACCACACCCCTGTATCACATGAGGAGGGTTTCAAAAAGGTGTTATATATTGTCATGGTAATTATAATTGAGTTATATGTATCCAAGGTACAGAACCCATACTAGGTGATGGCATAAAAGAGGGCCTTATAAATGAGACTGTAGGGCATTTAACTAAACAATTGCATGCAGAATAAAGAGCTTACATAAAAGTGTGTATTATGCAGATGTTAGAAACCTGTGTCTCTGAGAAGACACTATTTTGACCATAATGCATTCTGTCATGTGAGATAAAATGCAGAGAACATTTACATTTCTCCCACTCACTGAGCTTCTACCACACGGCTTGCATTTTTCTCACATCAATAGACATCTTTTTAAACATTATATTCATGTCTGTCTCTCTTGATGGCAAATAAAATTCAATAAATAAAATACTTTATGATAAATATGTTAGATTTAAGAAGCGGTTGTGATAAAATGTGCAGGTTTTCAAAAATGATTTGTTAAAAACAAATAAATTTCACAAGACGTGTACACAAGCTCAAAATATATTAATATATAGTAGATGATGCACAATAACATAATGACCCAAAAGAGCATTTGCACAGTTTTTCACACTGCTTAACTTACTGCTAAGTAAGACAAATAACCAACAGAGCTTGGACCCAGTCCCTCTCTAGATCAGATCAACATATGACTGCTGCAAGAGTGTGACTTGCCAGGGCATTTCAAATCAGCCATGTTGCAGATAGCTACTGTATAGCAGGGGACATGTTCACTACAAAAACATCAACAAGTCTACTGTCACTTAGAATACAGTTATAGATCACTAAATATTTCTATCAATAACAAAATGCACAGCATACTCTTCTGTATTCACCCAACCAGATTGGTATACTTGGGAAACCAATAATTTGTAATAAAATATAATTAGTGCATACAATTTAAATGTCCTGCTGTGCTCCTGGTAATCATCTACTTTTAGGTGATCTGAAATTGCGGTGTTAATGTGTGTCTTTTTAGAATTAAGCAAATAGAAGACTTACTTACCGCAAATCACCACTTCCTCAGCTTCTTTTTAAATTTTTGCTTCTACCTTTTTGCAAGATGTATGTTTCTCAAATATTATTCCTAGCTTTCATTTATTTTAGCTTTTAAAACTGTAAAGCATATAAAAGGTAAAGAATCTTGCTTTATCACTTAATTGTTTTTATTTTATTTTCTGCTTATTAGTTTCCTATTTTTTCCTTAGTAACTGCTTTTAAAGAGGGTTTTTGTTGTTTTATTATTATTTCCCTTATGGAACTGCCAAGAAAGTCAAACAGATAATGTGTCTTTTGGCATTTTTAGAAATCCAAAATAAGAAACAGCCCACCACTGATGCAAGGAGCTTAGAATACAGACAAGAGAGTGTTATTATTGTTTACTTTTTAATTATGAAAACTAAAACACAGAAATAAGTAAGCTTTTTACATAATGTCCCATAGAAGAATACAGTGAACCCAGACCTCTCAATTCTCAGTCTAAAGGCTAAACCTCATATCAGCCTTCCTGAAATGTTGCAGATATAGATTCTACTCCCCAAAACTTGAGACTCGAATATACACTCTTTTCTCTATATGTTTTAATCAGGAGGAATAGGCTACATACCAAAACAATTGATGGAGGGTAGCTACATCAGGTTTACATTTAAGTTTTTAATTAAAAAAAAAAAAAAAACGACCAAAAGCTAAAACAAAACCAAAACCAACTATTTGATCATATAAATATGCAACCTCACTAAAATGGTAGGGTTTCATAAGCACTCATCAACCCAGCTCTTCACTTCCTTTCAGCCATGCAAGGCAATTCTCTTAAACTACTGAAATGATCATGTCTCATTTCATATCAGACCAAATTTGCATGGTAAGTTGCACAGGGAGATGGAGGAGCAGGCTGAGGACAGACCATAACTGAAGGAAACTATTAGGAGTTAATATCACTTCCTTACTCTCCTCTTACTGTAATGTCAGGCTGTATCTGCAGGTATATTCACAACTGTCACCTGGGGAGAAGTTACAATGGCAAGATCCATTGCTATAAGAATCCATTTCCTTCTATTCCTTCTACGTGCTAGAGAGTGACAGAGGCTTTCTCAAGCTTCAGAGAGGTATCCCCTGTTCGAAATGGAGATGCTCTGCCCCATCTCTCAACTTCCTCACAAAATGCAGGGCAGAGTTCTCTACCAGCAAGAGGAGACAATCACACCCAAGTTGCTTCACACTCATCACAATGTTTGATCTATGCGTGTCTGAATTATATATCACTCAAGAGCCAGACATCCATGGTAGACTTCCGCATTACACAAGAGTTAGTTCTGCCTGTTCCAGATGTGCTGCTTGATCTATTGCCAGTCACAGGCTTACCATTGCTCACTCAAGGACCAAATAACACCAGTAGTCTTATCACTTGACAAATTTGTGTCTGGAACACGTTCACAATAGCCCTAATTCCATGTTCCTTTCTATGACTGAGTTAAAATGCTTTTAAAATCGAAAAAGCATCATAGGCACAATAGACAGATGAGATGAATGTTCTACACTTTAAAAATACAAAATCCCCAAATTTCAGACACTTGCTATTACATGTCATTTGCTTTTATTACTTCATACAAAGCATATCAAATATCATGAGATCCATTGTGAATCAAGAGTTTGAGAGCAGTGGTCTTGCAGAAATTGTGTCTAACATGATATTCTGAAACTAAGAGATATCTGGCTGACATTTTACAAATATAAAAAAAAAACCTAAAATTTATATTGAAGCTCTTTATATGGGCTTGGCATCTGTAGTACAGAAGTGATGTAACTTCTGGGTAGAATGGGGAGGAATATCAAGGGACCACCACGACTGAGAGACAAAGAGACATTTTGATCCCTGCAGGAGATGAAATTGAAAACACCACCACCACCACTGTCAGCAATCGTTATACTTAAAATTTTGATCAGCTATTTAGAATATTTCCTCTTAATAAAAACAAAACTAGTGTTCCTGTTAATATCACACTGAGAAACAATATTTTATTTTTTAATTAAGCTATTTTATTCTTGTGCTTGGAAGAGAAAGGTTAAGCTGGTTTTGAAATATATTTCCCACCAATGAAAAATGGCTTAATAATTATAATCCTGTATTTGGTGGTGAAGCTTAAAAGCAGTTGCCCAAATTTATAAATTATAAATTAAGTTTCAGTTCAATATATTTCTACATTTTTTTAATACTATAAAAAGTTCATATGCTTCAAAACTAAAAAAAGATATTGCTTTAACATTTAGAAAAAGCTCTGCATATAGTTAGCAATCATTTCTTAATATCAGAGGCAAACCTGCAATAGTGTTAACACTCATGAAACTCTAATCATTACAAGTTATCTGATTAGGCTGAGACTTTTTGAGTCAGGTCCCATGCTTTTTGAGACAGGTTTTGCTGATGCCTCAGTTGCTCCCTTTTGAAGCTCCATATGCTTCTTTGTACTATCATATGCATGTAATGGAACCTGTCTCCTCTACAAAAAGGATTTCTGTTTAGAAATCTGTTTCCTTGTCCTTGTTTTTTCAGAATCCTGCCTCAGAGAGGCAGAGGGAGTAGAGTGGGGTGAGGAGATGATAGGAATGGCAAAGGAGATGTCTACATAGCCCATGGCTCTCTTTCTTATGCGATTGCCACCCATTCTGGTCTGCCAAATACCTGCTTTCAGGCAAATTCTCAACAAGCTACAGCAGAAGTCATTCCCAAAAAAACTGGGGTTTAGCTAATATCTGATGAGCTTAGGAAGTAGGACAGTAATAAATTCACCTAACAGATATTTTGCCTGCAGGAATACACAGACTGGACAAGATTTAAAAAAGCACCAATGGTAATTGCCCCCATTGAACCAGTCCAAATTCCCACTGTTTTCCAATGGGACTATATAGAGAGCCATGTCTTGTTCTATTACTTGTTTTAATATTGTTTAAAGATAACTATTACTCCTTTCATGATTACTGTCATTCTGATTACTTCAGTGTCTAGGAAAACTAGTTGCCTACCATGACTCCACTCTGTTATGTCATGTCTCAAAACAGAGACTTTTTTTCTATTTTAAGTTCATAAACACACTAGGAAACCTATATTTAGCTATTAGACTTATAATTTTGTTTTGTTTACATGACACAGAATTGTACTTTTCAACATCTGATGTTGAAAGTTGTCTGCCTTTAAATGTCTAGTCTAGGACTTGGATGACCCCAGCTTCAATTCCCTACAGTGCCAAAGCCACTTCAGATTAGATCAACAAATGCATTCCCACATAGGATAACTTATAAAATTATGGTCTTTATAGCAAGATCTAAGCCAATCCTGTAGTAAATCTCCATGAGAATGCCATTAGGACTTCTGTGAACACATGGCCTCTGTTGCTCCCTTCCCCTGGCTGTATGAATCCTCTATTTCTTTCTAAACAATGGCTCTATTTCACCAGAAAAGGTTATAGAATATTCTGGAACCTTGTTTCTAGGACTAATAATAGTATTGTCCTAAATGCTAAACTGAATTTGAGAAGTCTACTACCTCAAAATTACTACCTCTTGGCCAAGTACTGTGTCCTCTGAGCTACTGTATAAACAGAAGGTTTGTGACATCTGATTTTTAGTGTAAAGAGAAAGCATACTTTACACTATAAATAATACATCTTATTTGTTAGTCTTGCATAATTTTTTACAACAAAATCCATGAGGCAAATCCCATAACACTCTGGCAGGTTCTAACAAGCAAGATCTTTAGCTTCTCCCCTTTTCTCCATCTGGCACCTGTTTTGTGTTTTTGTTAAATTCCTCTTAAAAGGCGTCCTGAGGCAGTGAAAGGATACCTGTTCATGCTGGAAACAGCCATGGTCTTGGGGGCAGTCCAAGCCCCGATTGCCCCTGCCCAGCCTTCCCTGGGGCTTCCCCGACCCTTCCCTCCATCTAGGACCCCATGTCAGTCCATGGAGCAGAAGAGAGGAAGTGAGAGCATGTGGCTCAGAGAACCTAAGACTGAAAGAGTCTTCCCTTGAAGAGACAGAAAGACGAAAAAGAAGACACTGCACCAGGAGTCGTACAGAAGAGACAACCCAACCCCTGCTGGGAGGCAAGATATCTTTACAGATCTGTTTCCTTCTGAAATTTCTTTAAGTTTGTTCTTTGGGTTTATGGTTTAATTGAATCTAGCTTTAAAGGTTGGGGTGTGTTGGTTTACTGTTGCTGTTGTGTTTTAAAACAATCCTTTTTTGGCACTTTGAGATGTTCACTTAAAGGAAAAGGTTCTAGTAGAAATCTCTGATGGAGCCAAAGTCTTGTTACACCTGTCAGACCAAGAGCTATGCTGTGGAACAAAGTTCTGCTGAGTCATTATTCATCACCCCACTCCATGCCCAGCACAAATAAGTTTCTCTTTGCATCTCCACCAACACACTTCTGCTGAACTTCCTTTTCCATCCTATGCTGTGCTGTGCAAGAGAGCCTTGCAGGTGGCCCAGTGCTATTGTTTGCATTTCACCTTCTAAAAGCAGAAAACTTACATTTATGATGAAATAACACTGTGATCCAATGAATACATTTTAAGAACAACTTTTAAATGTGGTTTAATCTGGAAATCTATCAGTTTTGACTCTATCAAGACCGTCCACTTATGTCAATGAAAAGCGTAGCGTGCTTCAGATATACATCTTTATACAGACTTAATAACCCATGATTTGTGAGAACATTTTCAAATTAAAAAAAAAAAGGTCACAATGCTGGCATAAACATGTTCATGTTCATATTCTTAAGGTCATATTAAAATATGTTGTACTTTCTTGAAAACACAGTTACCAACATTAGAAGTCTCTGACAATTTCTTTGAGACAAAGAGGTTGCCAGGGAAGCTTTCTACCCCCCTGGATTTTTATGCAAATAGTTAAAATATTGAAATGAATTTAAGGAGTTATACTCTAACACGTCAGTCCTGTTATAATTTGGAGACAATGAATAATATATTCCAGACAAAGTGAAGGCAGCTATAGAAGTAAACTAAAATAGGAAAATTACGCCCACCAGGCATTTAAATTTAGGAGCTGAATAAATTATCCATACATTAAAAGGTTCATATATTTCAAAGCAAGCATAAAAAAGTTTAAAAAATAACTGATAAAATGTAACAAAAAGCAGAATAATTCTAAATGTGATCAAAGCTGGTGTGGAAACCTATTAAATGGATATCCTTGTTGCACAAAAATTATACAATATTGCTTTCACAGATCTAGCTTTTTAGCAGATATTCACTTAAAGCCTCTGCTGTTTTATGAAATGAGTTTTAATCTGGTAAACTGGAAAAAAAAACCTTATTAAAACTAAGATTTTTATCCATTCAAACTTCTATTGCTTTTTTTTAATCATCTTTTGGCACTATGGACATTTATTGTTTTTAATCAAGTGTACTCTTCTATCTGGTATTTTTCCAAAAGGACTTCGTGTATGATTCAGTTCACTGCATATGCTGTTCTTACAAATCTATTAATTAAAAAACCCACTCAGAATATTTGATGAAGACCAAAAATACTTCAATGGTTTTCTCATCGTGCTGAAAAGCCAACTCTCCCAACATTCATCCAGGCCCTAGATATAACTTTGTACACATAACACTTTCAAAAATGTGCCACTGCCACAGAGTATCTGAACTGCTACTGTCTTGATTTTATAACAGACTTTGTTTAAAAATATCTCAACAGAGCTTCATGGTTTTTCATGAAGGTGGTTTCAGGATTAGGAATACAGGAGATGCTCTTCCTCATGCTAAGACTGAAGAACTCTGCGACCAATTTTTAGCAGACTTACAGTGAACTGCACTAGTGATACATGCTTTCCAGTGAGGAACAGACTCATCACTAATTAATATTGCTATTTAGCAGAGATTGCATTACACTTCCCAGCTTCAAATGGGATGTGCTACTTTGTAGCTCATTCTGAGAGAAAGAGCACCTTCAAGTGAATCCAGCCAAGAAAATTGACACTGGTATGACAGGGACAGTGATATAGTGGGGTAGTTTTCTTCTGTGGACAGTAGTGGTTGCAGAGTAATGCCCAAAGGACTGGAAGCCTAGCTGGTCACATAAAGGTGGATTTCTGAGACAGGCATGAAAACATTTTAACATCTTGCAGAGCACCAACAAGATCTGACTTTGTTATCTGACTTCTGAAAACCTCTTGTATCGAGGTACCATATCAGAGAAGTAACAGTGAATCTGTTTGCTTCTTGCAAATTGCTCGTAGTCATGACATTTAACTATGTGATCACAGAGAAATGAAGACTAGATCCATACAATTGTGTATACTAGAATATATTTTATACTAAGAAAATTTCAGGTAGCAGATACATGAGTATTATTCTTGAAAAAACTGCTTTCGCAATTTTTTTTTCATTTTTGTTTGCCATACTGTATAGATTTATTGCTCTAAATTTAACCAGGAAGATGTCTTTCATTTTTATTTGCCATACCATATAGATTTATTGCTCTAAATTTAACCAGTTTACATCCTGGGCACTTCCTGGGCACCTGCTTACAAAGGAAAAATATGCCACCAAACAATAGTTACTCTGCAACTATTGTTCTGTGCATTACTTTGTGTGTGCAATGTGTATCTCTGTGTGAGGTAGCTTATTCCATTTGGAAAGCTGGTTGCATTGTATCCAGTGCGTTTTAAGGACATCTCCAAAGAGACTTAATACATAGCAGTTTGCATGCTGTAAATCTAAACCTCACTTACCGCATACTTACTCCATGTATAAAGGCCACAGTAGAGCCACAACCAATGTAAGAAGGTCAAATCTCTGTTGAAAATCATTAGAAATTCATCAGTATGATGTGAGCCATTATTTATAACATAATGAATATTAGCTAAAAATCATTTGAATAGCACTTATTAACATATTTAAAGCTGTCTGTGCTCAGTGCTACCATAATCTTGGGGTATAGCTCTGATATATACAAGACTTGCTTGCATATGAGGAATAGATGGGCAGAATAAGAATGTTCCAAATGGCTGTGTTCTTTATGAGGAAGAATAAACACATACAGGATTCACTATCAAGGAAATTTTATAGTATGGAATCTAGACAACACTGATACATAATGCATCAATTTATGCTGCTTAATTTAGCTGGTCAAGTTTCATGGAAATTTGTGAGTTTCTTATAAAATGATATAGCTAAGGAGTTACAAAATAGTAGGTCACCAAAGAAACCATCCTTTGTGCCTTTGAATGTGTCCTGATCTTAAATCTTTTGAGATATGTAGTTCAGTCACCGATTTGATATTTGTAACATGTGCTGTTGTGACTAATAAAATTCATGTATTTCATTTTGTGAGAGCCAGTTCATTACCTGCAAGCTGCAGCAGTGCAATTACACTAGCTCTGGGCGTACAGATTTTTGCTTCTTGATTCATTCTTATCAGTAAAAGTTCTGATGCAGACATAATTATATCAGTTTACCAATTCATACAACTTTAAAGCTTTCCCACTCCTCACAGGAGAATATTTTTCAGAAATGGTTGTGGCCCTAGAAGTGTCCTTTCTTTCCTGATTTGCAGAAGTAGGAATGCATTACCTGAGTGCAAGTTAACACGGATAAAATTATCCTTTTTTGCCTCTGGGAAAAAGTTATATATACTTTAGGCCTCCAAAGTTAAGAGCTGACTGTAAAACTAAGCTTCACAAATGCAAAGAGCAAAAAGGGGATATGGTCTCTGGCTGCACATGGCTACTGCCCTTGTCCATATACTGACCACCACAAGTTCAAAAGACCATGGATTTTTAGCTGGGATAGGAGAGATTTGGGACAGATTTGTCTGTTTGGGACAGAGTGCTTTTCTGAACTACGATAAGACAATGTACATTAATAGCTAGAAGAAACTGTCTAGACATTTGCTGGAAGATTAATGAAATATGTAAAACAAGAATGCTCTATAATTTCCTATTTGAAGTGTCAGACTGGATATTTGAATTGCTCAGAGACAAGGATTCTATAGACTCCAATAGAAAAATTTTATGTTTTGGCTAATATGTAAGGTCCTTTCAAGGAATATGATCAGTCCTAGGAAGAACCTACAGGTCACTTAGACATGGGGAATCATCTTTGCATTTTATAAGTCCAGACAATTTCAGAATTCTGAGTTGTACTGAAGAAATTCTTGACGGATAAGTCAGAGAAGTTAATGAAATTATAACACAATCAAACCATAACCCTTTGCATCTACTGTTTTTCTGCATATTCAGCATGCCTTATTCTCCACTTTCTGATGTATGAGAGCAGCTAAATTGTATAAATCATGATTTTATTGATCTTAATGAATCCTCACCAGATAGCTTCCACTATTTTAACTATATCAGTACAGCACAACTCCAACTTAATCCCAGTGGATAACTGAACTGAAGATAGTTTTTAAAAAGATAAAGAAGAGTGGATTTTTAATTTTTACTGATGAAGGATGATGGGAGAATTAAGCAAATTGAGGAGCTGAGCACTCAGGATGCAAAAACTTGCTTTGAATCTTATTTTCCACTGAGGAGTCTAGCAATAAAAATAATGCTTTTTTCTTCCCCCTCCCCTTCCTCCAAAGTTATGTCATTTATTTCATGTGTCTTTTCTTTGTTCAAAAAAAAAGGCTTTTGCTTTTTGCCTACATGCATGATTTTCAGTGCCATATGTCAAAATCTTAGTCAACTTCTGATTTTGTTGCCTATTCAGTACACATAAGAAATACAGCAATTATTTCAAATACAGGGTTTGTGGATTTATTTTTTTTAATTTCCATTTTAAAACCTTTTACTCCAAATCCAAGCCTTCCAAATTTGGCAACACATTGTATTTTTTGATGCCTTGCAATTAAATCATTCTGATTTCATATTGTCATGAAGTCAGCCAGTTGGAGAAAATATATGAGAGTCTTGATTTGCCTTTCTGAATCTATTTTTCACAGTTGCAAAGTCCTGGTCAAATAAATTAAATTACTGCAGCAGTATGTAACTAATTTTATGTAAATTAAGGTGTTAATGTTCTGAATCACATTCCTGAAAATGGTCTGTTTTCTATTGCAGCTTTTCTTCATTAATGCCACAATGGAAATCTAAAAATTAATTTTTTAGATTATAATAAATATATATATATATTAAATAAATATATAAATAAATATAAGACTAAGTGTTGCTCCCTGACCTCTATAAGGATTAAATTTCTAGATAGCCTTAATGGTCAGCTGACACTTCTCAGTAGCCCACCTAAATAAATCAACACCCCTGCCTGCATGCCGACAGAATGGGTTAACGTGAGTTCAGGGGGTTTTAAACATCAGATGATCTATGTGAATTTTAGTCATGTTGCTGGGTACATAATTATCATAATGTTTTAACCTCTGTTTGTGGCAGTCCCCTAACACAAGCAAAACTGGTGCGTTAGGTTATCAAGAAAATACAAGATTAACAGAATGAAAATAAGCATAATTAGAAGCCTTAGGAATACAAAGTCTTAAATTTTCCTAAACCAGTCACTTCATGACACTGGCTGAAACTCAGGAGTGACTCAAGTCAATATATTCTAACAGCAACAGTTATGTATCTGAGCCATACAGGTTAATGAGTTACTACTATGCATCAGCTGAGCTGTTGTGGCTGTTTATTCACTCTGTTTCTGTCAAACACAAGGTAATACACATTAGGTTAAACTTTAATGAAAGAAGGTTATGCTAATGTACTTTACTTTGGATTCGCCAAGGGCTAAGAGCTCACAAAGTACCTCTTAAAGCAATGGTAACTTGATCAAGTGGCTGAGCCCTAAAAAACAGATTATATCAGAATCCAGTCCCCTTGATTTCTGTTTCCCTGTTGTAATTATTTAACAAAATTCAGGTTTATAAATTTCAACGCAAAATTTATTTATGCAAAGAAGTATGTTGTCAGAAAGTTGAGTAGCAGTGAGCTTCATTCAATATCTAAGTATAGTGAATAATCACCGTCTCTGCACTCTAAATAATTTCTTTAGAAATCAAGATCTAGGCTTTCATCCACCTTCACATGTGTGTCTAGACTTTAAATAATAAAAACTTCTGAAAGCCAGAGCAATTAAACCTTGTGGTATACAAGCACTGGAAGGGAGGCAGTAGTTGTTGTAAGGTTGATGTGTTGAAAAGGAGTTGGCTGGAAAGGCAAAAATAAAATAAGCTAGAGAGTAGTCCTTGAATAAAAGTTTCCCTTTGAAAGCTATCAGCAGTCCTTCTGAGAAACAGAAGACAAATGGACTAAATCTAGCCTAGAACTGGCAAGAATTCTGGAGGAAAATACCTTTCTCATCAGCATGGAGAGCTTATACATCCTTTCAACAGGGATGAATGAAGAAAAGCTCAAAAATTCTTTTTTTTTTTCTGGAAAGTTAAAGACTTTTCAAAGAAAATTTCTTGGATATGAAAAACTGCCAAAAAGTTATTGAGTTTTGGCTTTAGCTAGAATATTACTCTGCTGCCTGATTTCATTTGAAATGTTATCATTTCTTTGATCTACTTTTGAGAAAAACTGTTTATATCAGAGGGTCTGACAAAGTCCATTATTAGATTTCAGGTCCACCTCATTTATACATACTCTTCTAAAAGTCAAGGATCTGGCATAATCATTACTAAGTTAGCATTCCAAACCTTTGATTTAAGCACATTATTATCAAAAGTCACAACCAAATCAACATCAAAAGTCAAGCTTCATCGTCTGGTTTCTGATTCAGTAGATGTCTGGTATAGCTGAAGACATGTAGGATCTTTCATGGAATCACAGAATGGCTGAGGTTGGAAGGGACCTCTGGAGGTCACCTGCTCTAACACTTTCCTGATCAAGCAAGTCTACCTAGCACTGGTAGCTCCATCCTCTTTGCACTCCTCCTTCAGCTATTTATAGACATTTATAAGATCCCCCCTGAGCCTTCTCTTCTCCAAGTCAAACAGCACCAGCTGTCTCAGCCTTTCCTCAGAGGAGAGATGCTCTAGTCCCTTAATTATCTTAGTGGCCCATAATTGGACTCCATCCAATAGCTCCATATTCTTCTTACACTCGGGAGCCCAGAACTGGATACAGCCACCCAGGTGTGCCCTCACCAGTGTTGAGTAAAGGGGAATGATCACCTCCCTCATCCTACTGGCAATGCTTCTCCTAATGCAGCCCAGGACACTGTTAACCTTTTCTGCAAGTGCTCCTTGCTGGCTCATGTTCGACTCACTGTCCACCAGAGCACCAATGATCCTTTCTTGCAAAGCTGCTTTTAAACTGTTTGGCCCCCTACATGTACTGGTGCGTGGGCTTATTTATCCCCAGGTGCAGGACTTTGCACTTCCCTTTGTTGAAATGCATGAGGCTGCTGTCAGCCTATTTCTCCAGCCTGTCAAGATCCCTCTGGATGGCCGCACAACCTCCCTTCTCTTACTAGCATGGCAAATCTTCAACCGGATCATTTTCCTAACCTGGGATTTCTTACAAGTACTTTTCCCTTCAGCCCACTCTCAGTTTCTGCCTGAAGGAAAGCTCAGTGTAGAAAAGGGTGTTCTTGAAACCAAGATCCTCCAGGGGCCAATTCATCCTTTGACACCATGTAATATATGTGTAGTCAGACAATACATTAAATGCAGTACAAAGTAATAATGTTGGAAATCGGTTTTGCATCTAGTGTGAACAAGCCAGAATTTAGGGGGACTAGTGCAGCAACCCTTTGGGGTTTTTTATGTGACAATGCAGAAATGCAGTTTATTGTAGAAGGTAAAATCTTGACAGTTGAGGCCCTCAATAACTATTGGACTTCGCACAGTGAGTTTCAGATGAAAATAGATATGCTTCAGCATTCTTGTTCAGTATGTCCCTTCTCCATAGTGCCTTATTATTATTACAATTTAATGTAGTGGCACCTAACTGGCAGTGTCAGGTTATACTCCAGTGTGCTAAACAAACATAATAAACGACATGGCAGTCCCTGCCACAGTACATGGACTTCACCCTGACAGGGCTTGGTCCAGTGAAGGTAAAAGCAATGATCTATTCTGACAAGATTCTGAAGGTATTTAAAACAGATGGAAAATCCTAAACTCAGTATTATTGTCCTCTTTAACCACCTTGAGCCAACATGAAGCAGCTTATTTCATACAGATGGCTGTACAGAGCCAGACCAACAGCACAAATTTCCATACCAAAGTCTCATGGACAAGCATGTAGATTCACATACTATGAGACGATGTAAACACTTATTCTTGGTGCATTTGAATTGCCTGGTTTTATACTTTTACTGGCACTTCTTGAAGTTCACAGCTAAGCTGTCTGTGTTGTCCAGTTTCAGTCTGTCTAATGACACGCAGATGTGACCTGGTCATGCCAAACTTTTGGTTGTCTTTGGAAAACAGATACAGGAATTATGGCTGCAGAAACCAAAGGCTACACTCTAGTTTGGAAGCAGACAGTCCCTTCCTGATCTGCTGAAAAAATAATCACATTCCAGACTGCTATAGACTTTAAGATGTGATTTCTACTACATGGAAAGAATATTAAAAATTAACTGCTGTAAAAACATCTTTAATTGATATGCATATGGGTAGTACTTCTTAGAGCCACACCATGCACAAGGATGTTCCCTCCTTCCTTGAATACACAAGACTAAAATTCAGCCTGATATCAGTATACAAGACTTGCTCTGAATTTCTTTATATTTTCCTGTTCGGATTCTATGTAAAGTATCCAGCTGGTCATGGACAGACTTCATAGTCTTAAAATGTGGGAGATTATTTATAACTTACTAAACATGTAAAGCACTGCTATTACTATTTGTTAACCTTAGGGAAAAAATGTGTTTATGTCTTCATACTGACGCATTTGGTAAGTAAATATTGCATAACATAACATTACATTACATAACACAATATTGTATGCATTAACATTATATAGGACCAAGAATCTTTAATAAATTTAAAAAATTTGGCTGCTTTGTTGCTGAAACAAAGAATTGTTATTATGAACAAGCACATAGCACCTGCATTTTTCACTGAAAAAAAAAAAATTTTGCATAATCAATTCTCTAGGTTCTGTTATTGTTCAGTGAAGTACACTTCCATGCAGAGAACTGCAGGATGGAGATTTCAATAGGAAACTAAGTTAATTTATTACGACAGTTAAGTAATAAAAGAAAGGCTCATGAAAACACGGTAAAACCGTGTCTGAGCACTCTATCTTTCAAAGAAATGGAACTACAAGGAAGTATAGTGTTCTGTGTTTACTGAGATTCTGGATATGGTGATAGGCATCAGTGTAAAAAAACATACATCAGTCTTGTAATTTATGTTAGTCTTACATAGGATAGAGTGTGCACACTCATATTCTTGCCGATTTAGATACAACTCTACGAAAATGAAGCCAGGTTCTGCTCCATAGTTCTTGAGCAAGACATCCTTCCCCAGTGAAACCAACACCATACATTCATAATTGTTCGTAGTATTTACAATGGGTTATAAACCTTAAACTTTGTACAGACCTTAAATGTCACCAATATTACTGAATGTAAAGTTAAACCTGCTTTCACAGATAAGAAATGCCTTTAGAATAGCAGTAGCGGAATTTATCCCACCAGATGATTTTCTGCTATATGATTGCAAAATGAATCTGTTTTTTTAAATGGGTAAAGGGAAGGGACAGTCAGTCTGAGATTTACACCTGATTTGTGTTATAGTAATCTTTGAAATTAAGAAGTGTATCCTTGCATTTCATTAAATTCTGGCTAATGAGATAACTGTCTTCCCAAGGAGGGAGTGATGAAGTACTCATGCCATAAAGCATAAATTAATGCTGCAAGGTTAAACACTGGAACTAACTCATGTTTCAACAAAAGCCCCTACCAGCAGTTAAATTAACTGACATAAATACCATAAAATCTGTCTTTATTTTAGTCTCAGATGATGCTTCTTTTTACACCCCTGCTTTCGGTTTGTATAACTCATTTTTGCACATTATTGCATGCATCATTTGCTGTTTAAAGAATCAGCTACAACTGAAAAAAGATTTAAGGAATCAAATACTCAGGGAAAAGAACCTGTAGGTATGAGGAATACCACTATCATATTGTATTTTGCCAGTACTCTTTAAAGAAAATAACACAATACACAACCACAGCTCAAAGAACCAGTTAATTATGTTGAAAACAGACGAAAGAAATCTACTTTTTCAGCTTTTTGATAGACATTTTGAAAAAAATGCTAAAGAAAACCTGTGGTGATAATAGGTTTGATATATATTCTGGCAAAAAATTATATCACATTAATGAGGTGGCTTAAAGGGCTCATGCATTTTGTAGGAGGCATTTCAATGTATTAGTATAATTAGCAGTGATGAGAAAACTGTTTGGAACTGAATTACCTCTCATGAGTTCATTTGAGCTATATGAAATTACACCATGCAAGAAGGAAAATTATGGAGCCATCCAGAGAGTTCATGCCTGATTTGATCATAGCCACTAATTGGATGATCATTTTCGTAAAGCTTTTCAAATCGTTGACAGTTTCTGCCTCTCATTTTTTTAATGGACTAGCTCTTCATTTCTTGCACTAAGCAACCAAACATCCATTTGTTCAAGATTTTGGTGTTTCTACAGGGACCTACAGGTGTAATTGTCACAATCTGAGCAACCTTTGTCCCCTAATTAGCTGCTTTTTGGGGACCCCGATGAGAGTTGCTGTTTTTGTTAACAATCTCAGGGAATACCTGATGAGTAAGACTCTCCAAAGTCTGATGCATGTCAGCAGACACCATATGACAGCAATTTAATGAAGTTTAAAAGTGACCTGATTCTGATGGTTGGAATAGCATCTGTGTTGTATAGCTTTTGATTTCTGTTGATCTATTTTATTTTAACATGTACTGGGTATTCTGGGGACGGATATCAGAAAGGTGAACGATACAGGAAGAAAAGCTTATTAATGGAAATACTTTATGAGCTCTCTTTCTGTCCTTCCTAATATCCAGTAATGCTGAGCAAATTGAAATGGTGCTAACTTCATATATTTTAAATTAGATGCCTAATATGTAAAATACTTGATTTGGGAGTTGTTAAGCATGTAACTCAGGTCTATTTTACTGGGTTTCTACTAATACCTTTAGCAGGTTTTCTGTCACCTTTCTTTTTTTTTTTAAATTATCCTTTCCTTTTATTTAATACAAACATTTTGCAATAAGATTTAGACTTAGTAAATTATTGCTTAAAAACAGTTATTTCCACAAATAACGTATCTGGGTTGCAAAGTCAAAATGCAAAAAAGAAAAAGAAGGCCTTTCCAGTTTCTTAAAAGAAAAACAGAACAATAAGCTTAAGAATACTTTACCTCAAAAATGATGTATAATTCGATGTGGATAACCCTTCCGAAGTACACATGTTCATGTATAGTATTTCTGGGGACTGTTCTTGGAAATTTTTTTCAGCCTCTTGTGGGAAGAGGAGCTCTTTCTGACTTTCTCTATTTACTAAAAAGTTTCATAAGCCTTCTAGCAATCTCTTATGGATAGAACACTAGCACTTATTCAGATGCTATTAGTAGAGAAATTCAGATTTAAGCAAAAATGTTATCATCACATATTGTATTTTCATACAGCTCTCATGTTCTATCAGACTTTATAGCAAGATATACAAAATGTTATTTTCTACTTTTAAACTTCACTACTTTCACTGAATTTTCCTGCAATGAAGAGATGTCTTCACAAAAAAACCCTGAAGTCTCAAAGAAATCCCTAGAAAAACAGTGATTCATAAATATCTCTTAATTGAGTCACAGCTTGAAACACATTGTTTACAAGAATTTTTAGTAAAATTTGGTTAGCAGGTTACAGATTACAATCATACAAAGTCTAGAAGAGATTTACCACTGATTCAATACAGGAACAACATACATGTTCACAAGAATGTTTCAAGAACACGTACACTATGCTAGTCCTCTCACAGTAAATAGAATAACTGGTAGTGCAAGGGCCTTAGCTTATATGGTTCCTCCCTTTATTCCAGTAGACAATTGTTCTAGCAATGCACACTGTAATCCTTTGGCCACTTTAATGTTCAGTGTCACATGGAAGACAAATGCAGCATGTCCTTTTACATCTCATAATAATATAGGGAATTCACAAAAGTTAGAATTATGGAAAAGTACTATGTGATCAATGAGGTCAAATGCAGTGAAGAGCCCCTATTTCCAAAGGAAATCATACTCTTAAAGGACACATGTCAAAGGTAACAATATCACAAGAATGTTCATTTAAGTAACTTTCTAGAGGGTGTTATCAAGGTATACACAAAAAGTTTTAAAAATTATTGTTTTTTTTTTTTTTTTCAATGATAAAAGACTATTTTTTAACTTCAACCTCACAGTAAGGTTGGCAATTTTTGTCTATTTGGCAATTAAACAAATAATATTAATATCATGGAGTCTTATAGAAACTTGGCAACATGCTCCAAAAAGCCACTTAGAGATTATTTCCACTTCACAGCCTACCCCTCATACACATTCATACAGCTACTTCACTGCAGTTAGGTTGGGTTAATTTTTCACACTCAAGAATCATGTTTTTTTGCACATGAAACTGATAGTTTTTGCTGAGGAAACTTTCAGTAACCTGAGGGTATGGAACAGCATTGCTTTGCAGATTCTCTATGCAAGAAAAGAAATCAGATGAATCAAATAAATAGAATGTTGAAGCTAAAGTTTTCCTAATATGAGAGGTTTACATGTTAAGAAAAGCAAATGAAAGCTCTATGACAGATGTTTATTTCATTAAGAAATTAAAGCTGGCAGATCTTCAGTTTGATCATAACTGTATCAGTGTAAACTCAGTTTCTGTAAGTTATATTACTTCACCTTTTATGATTGTAGTATAACAATTCTGCAAAGATACTGTTGCTCATCAGTCTCATTCTGAATGCCACAAGTACTGTGTACATAGAAGCAGTTCGGGAAGAAGCTGTCATTGTTTTATATTTGTAACGCTGGCTGTTTATTCTTATAAAGAAAACATAGCATACTAATAATGAAGATAATAATTAGAACAACAATGAGACATAATGAGGATTACAAAAGCAGCAGGATCAGACACTGAAGCTTCAGAACCTTGTTATGAACCTCCCTTCTAAGAAATGACTTAGATATATCAAACTGTAAAATGCACATGGAAATCAAGGTTAGGGAAGGTTTGTTAATCTCTGAAGAACAGTTTAAATTCTTCCTAACATTCATACAGTGAAGATGGTGTCATTGTGTCAGGAATAAGCTTAACGCAACCTTTGTAGTCTTGGGAGGGGGGACAGAAAGGGGGCAGAGGCCTCAGGTGTAAATGATATAACTATATCTCTAAAGTACAGATTCAAAGGTAACAGAACCATAGCCATGAAAGAGGCATACAGTTTGGAAGATTTAGCACATCATTCCTCTGAAGTACTTATTGCCCATGACATTTTTTTGTCAATGAGAGATAAAGTACTGTAATTCCCTTTAAAGGTTAAAAATCAACATACGCACATTTGTCGGAAGATACATCAACAAATCAGACACTGGCAATACAGTCCCTGTAATCTATTAATATAAGGCATTGGAGCGCTTGAATTTGTGCAAAATAGTAGAACTCCCCAAGGATGACAGCATAGCCGCTGCAAATGTGCAAACTACGCCGTGCTTTGTCGGGGATCTGTGCTTGTTGCTTGGCTACTTGGCTAGCACTAAAATGTGCACAGTAATATTTAAGTAAAATTTTTAAAATTCATTGCTCAAAATTTGTCATCCAAAGATTATGAATACAAAGGTCTTTTAATGATATTCAACTTCTAGCAGTTACTTATTCTTCCCTGTCTCACTTCTTTCACCAGAAATATGACTTGTATCATTGTTATCACCACAACTCTAAGGAATGCAGAAATTAACAAGAATGAGATGGTAAATGGCCCTCAGAACCAATCCATCAGACTTCAAGTCATTTTATTTATACGAGATCTTTAAATAAACCAGAGAAAATAGTATCTTGCTTCCTGGGAATATCTTTCTTTTACTGAGAAAATTGTCTTTTTTTTTTTTTTTAAATCATCATATTTAATGGGGGTTGGAGGGTAGAAACAGATTCCTTGAAGTCAGCAGTAACTCAAAGAAATACTCCTGAGAAAGACTTCAAGCAATTCCCTAAGCTGCCTGACCCAGGATTTTAGCCCTGAAGACTTTTGCACAGCCACCAGTTTCACCACTAATGGAGACAGCTACACTTCCAGATGTTGATGTTGGAAAAAATCTGTTCCCAAGACTCAGCATCTGCTTCCTGAAATCAGCTAAGTCTTCTGTGAATTTATAAGAATATTCAGCAAAAGAAAGCAAAGAAGAATATTGCTTTTTATAGAATAAAACCCACAACACAGCTTCTTTTCAATTCAATAAAAGAAATGTGAAAGACCTCTCAAATTTGCAAAGAATGTCAACTTGCAGGTATTAGAACATGGATTTACAAATTAGGCCAAGAAATTCTCACAGATATAGTTGTATACTTTGCAGGTGCTTTTTACAACTTAAAAAACTGCATTTGAAAACTGAATTACTGAGTATGTGGGATATTTTGCTAAGGAATACATTTTCCTTTTTTAAGGTTAGGCATTTTAAAAACTCCTTGAAGCGAAGAGGTGGGCAAAATGGGTATGTTCATTTTGCAGTCAGGAAATATATTAGATAGCTATTATCTGTTCCCAGCCACTGGTCAATTTTACAAACCAGGTACTTGACTGTTTTTCTGACTAACCAGCAGAAACGTTCATTTCTCCCATTATTACATATACAAAATGGTCTATGACTACTTTCTCCAAAGATCCTGCTACTGGAGACATTATATTGTCAACTCTAATATCTTCCTCACTGAAAGGTACATTACATTTAGCATACTAATCGGGGAGGGGGGGAGTGTGGGGTGTGGGGTGGAAATATGCACTGCATTATTTTTAGCCCAGACAGTGAAATCTCAAAAATTTGTGAAATCTAATTCTCACAGCATACAAAGTCAAAAGTGATAAAAGGCAACATTCATCCCCATTAATAGCTCCAGTGACTTCGATGGAATTACAGCAAGAACAAATTTGGCCCGGTCTTCTCGGCACAACAGACTGTTCACATGTGCTGCAGAACTCCTTCTGGGTCTGTGCCACAACTCGGTTTTTTTTGGGTTTTTTTTTTTTTTTATGTAGTCAAAAGCTTAAAACAGGGAAATAAGAAGGGAAGGATCTACTCATATGATAAGGTATCTTTTTTACACATTAATTAGAATTTTCTTCTGGAAAAACAGAAGGAAACAGTGACTGTGTTTAATTGCTTGCAAAATACCAAGTTTAGCAGTTTGAGTGTTAGAATTCGTGACACCTACGAACATGTTTGCAGAAAATTAATCTACAGAAAGAAATGACAACCATGGCGGTCTTTATACAGGTGTTGTATTATTCTGCTTATAATATTCCAGAGCCACTACTGATAAAAATCTGAAAATTCATTCTATAATAAAGAGGATTTTGATTTTTTTCACCTCATGCAGTTTCTTTGCCCCATGTATAAACTTTTGCTCAGAGTCATGCTAGATATTCTACTACTATTATTGATTTATGAGTTGAACTTCTTCATTTATCCCATCTCAATATTTTTGTACTAACAAAAATTCCAAACTCTTGATCAATGAGCATAAAAAATTGACCATGACTCCAAGGGTTTGTCTTTTCAAACCTTCATCAGCTCTTAGTGTTGATCTAACACTGAGTAATGACAGGATCTAGGCAAGCAGGAAAAAAAAAAAATAAAAAAAATTACACACTGCACTGTACTTTCTTTAGACATTATTATACTATTATAGAGTACTAGCCATTCTTGCATAAGCCCAGATTAAAAGATAACTGAAAGCAATTGTTTTCTGATCAATTTTCATGAGCTTTAGAAAACGCCCCTAAGTAGTCAAACCTTTATCAGACAATTTTTAGTAGATGTTAGTTTCATATGCTAACTGCTACAAGGTTTATTCAAGCAAAAAAGTCTTTTTGCAAACATGTATTAGATGCAGTCAACACATTCCTGCTCCAACTACGTATTAAAAAACCTGCTCAATGTAAAGCCACAAGGAAAGGAACTAAATGCAACACACACTGCAGCTTCTGTACAAAGATACAAACTATGCTCTGTGAATTAGTATCCTTGCTTTTAATTTGACTGTGCATCAATTTACACTTGAGATGATGTTTCTATGTGCCTCTCACTTTGTCCTTTTCTCGCCATTTATGACCACATATGCGATGTGGAATTTTTATTTTAACACATGAATAGTTATAGTGGGGTATTGAGTCCCTATTTTATGTAGATTTATTTATAATTTTAATATAGTAATTTTATAGTGCTACATTACAACATTTTAACGGTTTAGGCTCTTGAATAATCACGTGTATTGTCAAAGTAAGACATATCTCTGAAAGCTCCAAAATAAAAAGGTCTAGTGCCAATGTAATAGAAAATAACTTCGTTCCATTGCCGAGCTTGTTTTCGATCTCTTCTTCCTTTTGATAGAATATTGTTGGGCACAATATCAACAAAGTAATCTGTTTGTGCATGAAAATCAGATTACATTTAATTTTTAGACAATGTTGCACTCATTGCTATGTCAATTGAAAGGTTCATCGTGGTATCACAGAAGAAAACACATAGTGGCGTTTCCACGAAGGATTGTGAATGCTGGGTCTGACAGTACATTGTTACATGCAGCTTGTAACTGCATGAGTTTGCCCTGTTTGTTTCTTCTGTGTGTTTCTCTGCTTTAGCATTGTAGGGTGGCAATATTTTTGTTATCTTCTGTTAAAAAATATTTTGCAATGTCTGTGTTGCTTAGAACAATTTATAAAAACAGTACTGGGAAGTGTTTAGACAAATGAAGGTTGGGGTGAAAAAAGCTCTCACACTGAAGTGACATTGTCATTCAAAACCTCTGGCACTGGACTAGAGGAAGGGACTTCTTGTTTTCCTTCACAGATCCATCTGTGAAGGAATAGACACCATAGACAACGGACATTTCTAAATCTGGACACAGCTTCCATTTCAGATGTTTAACCAAGTAGCACTTTCTAGTAGAGGAACTTCCACTCAGCATTGCTTCCAGCCTCTAGCATACCTGAATATGCCTAGCTGAATATTTTTTGTACTTTTGCAAGTTTGGGGCAGTATCTAAACCAGTCTTTCAATATTTGCACTGAAAAACAGGAGCTTCCTGATACATCCTCCAACTTAAGCATCCCTTTTTTTGCCTTCCCTTGACTCTACCAGGGCCATTTCCTTGTAAAGGAAAGCAGGACACCTCCTTTATGGTCCTGACCAAACTATTTCTTCACAAGCCCATTTGCAAACTCACCTTCTGACCTTTTCTTCTGCTGTCTTTTCTGTCCTATTGCTCTCAAAAACTGCTCTTCAGAGCACTTTGATGAGACGGAGGATTTTCCATTCATTCTTTAAACAGATTCCCAGCAATTGTTTCCATGAAATAACCACACACATACATATGTACATACATAGAAACAATTCTAAATCTTTAAAACTTATTACTTTATTTACTAATGCTATTCAGTATTTTTTACTCTTTCATAGTAAAATGAGGACCTTTAATCAAACAAAAAGTGTGCTTATGAATGGAGTTTCAGTGTCATGACAAAGACTTCTCTCTTTATTTTCCACGGCAATAGTAGTAGGACTTTTTTTCAGTCTTTTCACTTGGAAAAGACACCATTACCTAATGAGAGGGCACCGACAAGAATTCCACATTCCTACTGCTAACAGAAATCTGCCAAGACTGGCTTGCTTCTTCGCTATATTTTCTCTGCCAGAATTTTCCTGGTTCTTTTTCCAATTCTTCATGAATCTATGGTGAGAACAAATGCAGAAAAAGCAGCATAAGGAAGACACTTCAGCCTTGCTAAGATTTGGCTTAATTATCACGAGTTTTCCTTTTTTTCATTCACCCTCCTGCTCCTTCTCTCCAAACGTACAAGTTTTGGGGTTTGAATATCTCTCTATCTTTGAAAATTTTTCAGATCAGTTTCAAGTTCCTTTAAAAGTCATAAGAATTAGAAACATTTTTTGATTCTTGAACTGAAAATTTACTTCTTCAGGCCACCCTTCAAGCTTAAGTGATGCTCTCCACACCAGAGCTCAGTTGCAGTAACTGTAGAGACTGTAGCAGAACTCTAATGTTTTAAAATGCTAATATTTAACATCTGTATATTGACAGTGCCAAAAATGCAGGGCCTACCTATAGACTGGGACCAAGTGAAGGGTTCCTGTGAAGACATTCCGTGTTTTTAGACTCAAGCAATTTCATATAACCCTAACTCTCTGTAATGTTAACCTAACTCTCTGTAATATTACCTACATTGAAAAGTACAATAATATCACAGACATTTTTAAAAAGCTAACATATTCCAAATATTCAAGATCTGTTAATTTTTCATTCCAGAGAAAGTATTTTTAATCATTAGAAATACAAGCTAAATAAAGCTAAAATGGGAGTAGAAACAGAGTCCCCAGAGATATCTAAATGACATGGAGATAAAGTATTACTTGTACTGAATATTCTCAGTTCACTTGGAAGACAAGGGCCACATACTCAACCTATGTAAATAAGCATAATTCAAATTAAGTCAATGCTGCTACCACCATTTATACCAGCTACAGCTGTACCTCAAGATACATTCCCCAATTTGTTTATCATATACAGATAAAACCTCCTAATGTGCATTTGTAACAGGAGGTAAAAATCAATAAACACTGTGACACTAACTACTCACAAACACTGATAATGCAATATATTTCTTTTTTTCTGCCTGGAAGCACTTAAGAGAAAAAGGAAAGCACTTAAGAATATTAATCATTTGTGGACCATTTCATTACACTGCAAATGTTATGGTGAAGTGACATGTGAGTAGCTTGAAACTATTGCATATTATACAATGATTTACCATAACTATCCTCATATTCTGTTTCATTACTCTCTGCTTTCATAAGCATACATTTTTAAAAGGTTTACAGTGTTTGATTTGTATTTAAAAGAAAAATCAAAGCAAAACATATGTCTCATTGTATTTGCATGTTAACAGTACTATCACAGCAGAAAGATTTGTGCCCAGTATTTACTGGATGGTGTCACATGCTACGTTAACTTACACCACCATGTGCATTTAGCTGCTAGAATCAGTCCTTTTTATCTAGGTGCCATTGCCACAGAAGTATAACAGCAAGAGCTTCAACTATGTCTCAGGCTAACATATTCTAATAAATAGTAATACTCTGTAGCATGAGTGTCATTCTTATCTGAAATTTAGGTTGAATCTCCTTGAGGAATATTTAATGCCATTGATAGTCTGGTTTCAGCTATAGTGTTGATAGCAATGGTGAGAATACCTAATCTTACAAATACAGAACTACTTTTCAAGCACAGTTATTGCTACTAAGGCTCATTTTTTATTCTGGAAGAAGCAAAGCAGAAATCTAGGCATCCACATTAAGCTGTGATAGCATAAGGTATTTAATACTTTCATGAGCACCTTCACAGTCATTCTGCGCCTGCCTTGTGGTTTCTTGTCTGTCATGGCCAAGCAGTTTGGTCAGAGCCAATGCCTTGACTTGGTGCTGGCCAACAAAATCCAACCCAAATTTCACTCAAAGATTTCTAAGCGGGATAAGAAAAGTAAAAATGTAACATGGCATCCCTATTTGTAATTGAAGTAACATGTCAGCCTGGGCTTGCTATTCTAGACAGTAAAGACAATATTATTTTCCCTAGAGAAAGACTAACTTAGGCAATGGTAACATATGCACTTATTTACAATTCTACAAAACCAGTTCTTCAGGTATCTTTAACTTTGCACTGCTCTCCAACTTAAGCCTGCTGAATACCACTTCTGTGTCCACACTGTTAGACAGACATGCATTGGTGATGAAATGACTCCACACACTGACCAGTATTTAACAGAAAACTGGAAATAGTCCCTCTTTTTCCCGTGTGCTCTTGAATTTCAATTCAGTGATTAAGCAACGAGGTTGCATGCATTTAACACAGATAATTGAATATCCTTCTTTTGTCTTTTGCACACTTAGAGTCAGTATCAATAGAGCTACATCGTCTGCTGGTTCAAACCTGGCTCAATGTGTCAGGCATGATATGAAATGCAAGAAGTCAGTACATTTTTTTGGTTTTGTTTTTTTTTAAGAATTGTCTTCAAGAGAATACTGTGCATACAGGAATCTAAGAATCATGTACTGAGAAATGCCCCACACAAGAACTGAGCAAAGAAGGGCAGCAGTGTTGTAGTACAGCGTTAAAAGAATGGGAAGTGGCGACTTCTTTTGTTCAGTCCTTAAATTTCAGCACCTGGAAATCTTTGAAGGAGAGTGATGAAGTACTGCTACTGAGTTTGGGGCATCAAAGCTGAATGAAAAGTAGGATTTCTAAATTGTTTACCCACTAGAGCTGATAATTAGAAAGTAGATTATTTGGAAATCAATGGTGGTATTTAATTTTTAAGACCTCAAGTCTCTTGTTGTGTTTCACCTTTGGTATTTAAAATAAACATGCCTCATATATATATGACATTCCACCAATGCTACTAACAGTAGGATAAAAATCAGTAGCAGGAATGTAATGATCTGAAATTAAAAAGCCTACTGTAGAAAGGGTAGGATTTTACACAATGTCATGTATTTAAATATAAAATAATTGGCATTTCAGTTCAATTACACAGCTTTTCAGTCTAAGAAAGAACAACACCCACAAGAACCAAGCAAAACACTTATTTTTCTCTATCTGAAGGTCAAGTTAAAAACCCCAACTGCCATTTTTTTGATTTCAAACACCTCCTTGCCCCCCGAAAACTCTCTAGCTAACAACAATTAGTGTGCATTTGTGTTTTTATTGCTCAAAACCTTATTTATATTTCATTACAGTGAACATGAGCAGCTCCTTGAACGAGTGCTCTCTGAGATTCCATTAGATTATGATTCATTTCATAGACATTTTTAAAAGAGTAGTGAGAGAGTTTCACTATCTGTTATTTTGCCCAATCCACTGAAGATTCTGTTGAATGAATGGGGTGTATGATAACAGAAAGCCAAGGTGACAGGCTTAGATTAAACTAATACACCAACAATAGTGTAATTAGTCAAGTACTAACAGCAAACCACACTTGTACTGAAACCTAGAAATAGCTTAAAGTAAAAGGAAATCCCATAACAATGCATTGGTTTGATAATAACAAAGAATGATTTAATGAAAGAATAAACATTCAACATGCATTCACATTTCATGTGAAGTGCTCTTGGCTGTTAAGAGTCAAGAGCTCTTCACATGAAAGTACCATGTTTCCAACTCTTTCACAGATGATCAACTGAAGGAGCCTTATTAATAGCTATTCAGGGCTGTTGTATTGTCCTGAGTCATCTATCCACTTGAATTATTCTCAATTGACATATAAGTCTGCATTTTCCTGCTGCTGCATTAACCAGCCTGAACACAATGGGTCAGATGCTCAGCAGGTGAGAAGCAGAAGCTAGTTTACACCAGCTACAGAACTGGTCCATAACCTTCAAAAGCTTTTATTTAGTTAACTATAACTATACAGTTATTTAGATACAATTCACTCCTCTGGTATAAATTTTAGTGCTATCTACCATTCTCTCTCAATGTTGAGAACACTTTCATAAGAGTGCAGAATAAATGCCACTGGAGGACTGCATGAAGTAATAAACATGATACATTTTACCTGTAACAGGAGGTACCCCGTGGAGAATTTTGTCAGAAATGCATCAACAGTGAGATGACAAGAAACAGCTTCCTAGAAACTGATCATAAAAGGGGCAACCAGTTAGCAGCCCTTTGCAACCCTCTGCTGTTTATATTCCCCAAGACAACTTCTCTCAGGTTAGCATGCCATCTTAACAGAATAGCAGGAGCTAGCGCCACTGCGTTACATGAAAGTGACAGTTAGGCATGTTTATGCTCATTAATTCTGATTTTTGATGCTTTCTTATCACAACTGGTTATCAATTCCTTTTTCTCTCATGGTTAATTTTAAGTGTCATGCATCAAAAGCCAGATTTTCATTTATTAGACTTCAACTTCTTGCACTAACTTCAACCAAGTAATGCCAGTTTTCTCATAAGGAAGATATACCAGATACACGATATAGGTGAACTTTATAAATAATCTAGATATTATGATATCTAGTGGCTATCACTTTCAGTTCCAAAAAGCTCTATGGATTTTTTTTTTTTTTTTTTTTTTTTTGCAGCTGGCTTATGATATTTGGCAGGTAGAAAATCCTCAGGCTGTAGAAGTGCCACTCCTACGTCCTACATTCTGCCTAATTTAATTTAGTCTTAGCGATGTATGAAGTGGTAGAAAGGAAAAAAACCCAAACAAACAAACAAACCAACAAATAAAACCTGAAAAGGAGGAGGGGGGAAAAAAAAAACCCAACCAACATTTTCCTTCCCTTACTTACATTAATAAAGAAAATTCTGGCAGTCTACCAAAGTTAATGAAAATCCTAAGTTTTTCCAGGTGGCAGAAGGGCATTGCTGAGAATTCCTAGTACACGTTGCTCAGGGTTCCTAAAAACAGGTAGAAGAGATGAATAAGAGGTAAAAGAAGATCTTGTGATAATATCTGCACATCCAGCATATGGCTTCAGCACTCTAAGCCCAGAGGCAACATGCAGGACACAAGCATCTATGACTCTTGGGTGTAAGAGGCAGAAAAGAGAACAGGAAACTACGCTGTAATTGTAAACTCCAGGATCGGTACCTGTCCATGCCTTCATTTCTTGCCTGAATGTTTCCTAAACCATTTGAGCTTTCAGTGAAAGCAAGCAAACCAAACAAATACGGATTTCTGAGACAAAATTTTGGTTTTCACTCATCATCCTCTGGATTTTGTGTTTGTGTTTTAAGAGAAAATAAGACATATTTAGGAAAAATAGACAAAAATGCCTTTTATAAAGTCAGGAGAATGTGTTAACAGTACTAATTACTATCTTTAAAACTCCAATCCCATACTTTTCTACTCGGTCCTTTCCTTATTCGTGTCACAAGAGGGCCAAGTCTGTTAATGAATGTTAATAAAATCGGATGCCTACAACAGATTCCTTTCCATTCTTTTTTCCAAGGTTTTAAGGGTCCTGTCTACACCACAGATTTATGGGAAAACTTTCCCATCACTGCAAATATTGCTGCAATGTTATTAATTACATATTTACTATACCTAGGTTATGCTAGTTTTTGGCACTTTAACCATGGTGTAGTCCAGAGCCAAGCTGCTGCAAACAGCCAAGGAATACTGGACTTGTAACTGCCATAGTGTTTTTACTCTTGCTGCTGCTGCTGCTGGAGCAGTAGTGAGAATTTTTTTGACAGAAAACTATGATAGGCATACACCTAACAACAGCTGTTTCAATGCCTTTATCAAGTCTCAACCCTTGCAGTTGTTTCTAAAACAAGGCTATCCGTGGGAACACAGAAATATCAGGTACCCAGACCAGGTTTAGTCCATTGTTCTGGTTCTGACCGTGAAGACTTCCAAGTGCTTCAGGAGCAGTATAAGAACTCCTGTATAGAACATGATGAAACAGTTTACCAGAATGGAAAATTCTCCCTAATTCTAATGAGAGTGCCTCATGCTCTGAGATATGCAAATTTAGTTATTTCTCAATAAGATTTTTAATTTTCTTTTCTCATTTTCTACCTTTCTAAAGCCTGTTTTACAATAATTTCAAATTGCATCGTTTCAAAGAAGTGTTTCCAGGTAGTAAATGAATCTAAATAAATTTTTAACCAGCATCAATCTCAAACATTTGGTAAGTAACCAATGCTTTTAACTACATTATCAGATCTTTGGAAGAAGAACAAAGACTACATTGAGTTTTATCTAATTTTTACATATGCTGTTATTGTATTTGTAGTGTTTACATTTAAATATTTATTTTCTATATTTTTAAATGTTTAAATTATATTTAAAATCCACAAGCATATTCAGGAATGGACTAAAAAAGTAATCTACAAAAAGAGAAAAACTAAATATCCCAACAGTCCCACACTGCTAACATAAAGCAATAATCAACATCACAGAGAATAAATAAAATTAAACAAAGTTAAGTTAAGCTGTAGAAGTTATTTTGCAAGAAATGTGTCAATTTTAGAAAAAAAAAAAAGCTATTTTTCTGTAAGACTTTTCTGGCTGTAACTGAATGTACATATTTTGTAAGTTTACTTTACTTTCAGGGTGAAATTGCTTTTACAACTGCAGGTGCATGAAGATGAAAATATGGCTCAAATCACATGTGAATTCTTGAGATTAGTGCACCATTTCATGGACCGTTGAACTTGTCTTTCACATATTTATATATGTTTTATAGCAAAAACACAGTGCACCTCCATGTTATACTCTAAATATTCAAACTGTTTGCACGAATAGTGATCTTCCTAACTTCTATTAAATACAATCACACAGTCACAAAGCTGAAAGTCTAAAATGGATCTGAGCTTTTGTTACTGTTTCCTATCAGAGGTTCTTGGTGCCAGACAATCTGCTTCCATGGAAATAGTTTTCCATATGAGGAAATATTGTCCTGTACAAATACCTCTTGGGAATTTTATTTCACAGATAAAAACTAGGTAGCAAATTTCTCTGTGTTTTATTGATCAGACTTACTGAAAAAAATTAGATGAATCTTAAAAAAAATCTTCTAGCCCCAATCTGATAATCTGTTGTGCATGATTGAATTCAGTAGTAGGAAAGGGAGGAAAAGAAAGGTGATTTTTACCCAGTCTTAACTAACCTTGCAAAATGCTTTTGAAGATAAAATAGCCTGTAGTTTTTGCATGTCTCCACCAGCCCCAGCAAAGTCTAATCTATACCAGTGGATTTATATCAGCGTAACAACAGGAGGTGGGAAAAAATACTTTTATTTTTTAAATTTCTTAGAAAAAAGAACAGCTCTGTTTCTCTTAGATATACATTTCCCTGCACACTAACTAGAGGGCTAATTTTGAAGGCTGTGGAAAAGAGGTGCAGAACATCTGCATGGGAACCTGGTGTCTTTTTTTCCTTCCCCCCCTCCCTCCCCCCCTTTTCCCCTAATTTGCATTATGTGCAGTGGAAATACAGTACAGTGGAAGGCTTCCTTCTGGGAAAATGAGCAAAGAGTCTGTAAGTTTGTATATCCAAAGGCTATTTTAAGAAGGTTGTAGTGAATGGGTGCATTCTAAGACCATCTGAGAATAACCCCAACATGAATTCAACATGAGTAGTAGTTTAAAGTTTTGCTGGTATTGCAACAGAATGTGAATGATTGCTGAGTAAAGTATAAAAGGGCAGCAGATTATTAAACATGAGCAGGCTGACTAGATCCCAGAAAAAGATACTAAACCTTATGAACAACAATACAGGCAGATGGTAGAGGCTACAAAGCACTTTCTAACCAGTGATACGACTTCTATAAACTACTATGTATATTTAATGGAACTCAGAACTTACAGTGCTTTGGCTCTGTCATGTTTCCCTGTCTTTATCATTTGGCTCCCTTTCTTTTACTATTTTGTGTGTATAAGTAGTTGGTCATCATTTTTCCTGTCTTTAACAGAAAAACAAACATTAGATTTAAAACAAGACTGCAAGTTACAACATTAGAAAGTGAATTACACCTCGAATCTCGAAAGAACATAATTTGGTTACACAAGTAAAAATATGACTATCACACTGTTTCAAAATGATCTTGCATTTCTCTGCAGATAGATCTTTCAAACTATTCAGAAACTGTACATTTTTGTTACATCTAAGAATAGGGAGATATTCAGAGATGGAGGTGGAGCTGACGTACCTTTATGCACACTTGAATAAATTTTAGTGATATGAGAAGTTGTAAGAACTCACTGCAAAAAAACCTGCATCCCTATATGGGCAAATAAAAGGAATAAAAACACGTTTACTTCAGTTGCTATTTAAATAAAATTAATTTAAATGCAATAAAAAAGGTGAAAGCTGAAAAACATGTGCATGTTAGTTCCATACTTCGGAAAAAAAATAAAAGTCATTATACATGTACTATTTTTCTCAAATGTATTATAAACTTGTCACAAATACCCAGCACATTCTAACCAGTGTATTACTTGCTCTTAATTTCTTGATGCATCTATAAAGAGCTTATTCTAATTTTTATAAAACAGTCCTAACATTAAAATTTATGTATGTAAATATTCCCCTCTTGACTCTTTAGAGGTCTTCTGCTTCAGAATAACACCACAAGACACGAAGGGTGAAGGTTGAATATGAAACATCCTTGTTGGATGTTGGCAAGCACCAAGGGTAGAATGTCGAAACCTGTCGGTGGTTGCTTCCCCATGCTGTGGTAGGAGAGCAGGGACTAGTCAGAATATGCCTAGAGCAGTAAGGAAGACAAGGTCCCTTGAATTTCTTCACAGTAATGTGGATCTTTCTTGTGTTGCAGCTGGCCAAGCAGGGAGCAGGAGTTCAGCCCAGTTCTTCCTTCTGTCTGCGAATATCAGTGGCAAAGAAAATATAAGTCCAAAGGAAACTGGTAAAAATAATTATGCTATACTCAGAAGCAAAAAAAGAAATCTTCAGGAAATCATTCTCCTCCCCTACCATCCCAGTCTTCCTGAATTTTAATGATGAGGCTGTGTTCTTCTGTAATATTTTTTTCCATGGCAGCACTACTATTTGCCTTGCTATGACCTTGTAGTAAACAAACTGAGCTGTTACTACAGTAAGCCATGTCAAAATAATGACAGCATTGAATTTATAACTCATTCTTATAGAGCATCTGATATTTATAAGTAAGGCTTAGATGAATTCAAGTTCTCTATATTTAACAATCAGAAGATTTTATGTGTAATGTGCCATATAGTATGAATCACAGATTAAATTACAGATGCACATGGCATACAGTTTAGACTAGTCACCACAACAATAAGTCTATGCTCACTTTTTATGATCAATCAAAATGAATCATCAATCCACTATATTTCAACTTCTAGCATGTAGTAAGATTGTAATTAAACTAATTAACATTTTATCCTCATAGCAAAAACACATTTAGTCTGTTTATGTGGGATTATGTATATATATCTTCTATATAACATCTGCAGGATCTCTTAAAATTCAATCTTTGTTTAAGAATATTTTCCGTAATAAATATCAAGTTGCTTTATAAGACATTATTTATCATTTAAAAAAAAAAAATCTTTTGAGAAACAAAGGAAAATTATACTCTCAGCTAACTCCAGCCTCCTGCTCCAAGACTGATAATTGTTTGAAAACCATATATTTGATATCTAAATCATGTTCAGTGGCTTTCATTCATGACTGTAGATTGATACAGTCCTCTCTGAAAAATATATTTATCTTTTGCAACACTCATCAAACACTAAATACCTAACTAGGTTGCAAGAAGAATCTTTAATTCCATCATTTTGCTCTGGTAATTGCTTTTGCTTCCTTATGTTTAACTAGAGTAAATGAACTATAATTTTAAATTTCTCTTGACACTTGCTATCTGACATTGTATAAAACGCGAACAAGGTTGTGAATGCTGAGAAAGGTAGATGTAACGAGATTGAACTACAAGGGTATATTCTAAAAGGCTGATGCAAATTCAGAAAATGTTTAGAATTCTATCCCTAAAATAGGTTTCCCAATTCTGAGGAACCATATATTGTATCTGAATATTTGAGTAGAAATAAAAGTTATTTTCAAATAAAGTGAAAAATTCAGCATGACTAGAAAAAAATGTGTTTTCTCAGTCACTTGCTGTTAGCAGAGTCCCACACTGGGAAGATGCAAAAATTCCAAAAATTCTTTTTCAAAACAAGGAGCAAACGACTCTTGTCTCTGTAGAAGACTGTTCCTTTTAAAATGCCCATTGCTGACATGACATAAATTGCTAGGAAATTAATCATTCTCTTCTGAGTGACTTTTTTTAGTCTTTAATTTCACAGGATTTATGTACTGGTCTTCTGAAATGCATGAAGCGTTGCAGGTCTGAGATGTGGCAGCCTTTGTTTGCATACTCAAAAGCAGCTGTACACATATGTTTTGAATGTTATCACCTGCCTATATAGTTGCTAGAATTTACACTTGCAGACCTCATTCAGCCAGGTGTTCTCACACACAAAGGGAACCTCTGCAAGGGATATTCTGAAATCAAGAAGATGGAGGTTTACCTGGGAGAGTTTTAAATGCTGGAAACATTCACAGCACTGTGTATGGTACTAAAGAAATATCTTCACAGGGTCTCAACAATAGCAAAAAAAAAAAAATTAATCCAATTTCGTTAATATTACTTTTGTCCTAAACAGCTGGTGCTTTTAAAGATGTCTTTCTTTTGTCTTTTTTTTTTTGGGGGGGGGGTGAGGGGGAGTGGGAGGGGAAGAAGGGGAAAGTTTCATTAGCACTTTGAAAATGAATGAAAGAATAACTAATTAAAATAAATACAACCTACCCTCCACCAGCTTCTCTAAACAATCTTTTTAAGAAGTTTAAATGCATTCTTCTTCCAACTGGGATGAATATTTACTGCTTGATTTTAAAACACAGTGCCTAGGGATTATGTTCACTTCCAAGATGCGAACGTGCAGCTCCCATCCTCTACAGTAGAGTGGCATAGAAAGGGCAGAATACCCTAAAGGATCACAAGGATCATTCTTTCTCTTTTTTGGAGGCTTGCAACAAGGAATAAAATACCTAAAATTGATCTTAGCTGCATAGGTAAAAAAGATAATAACTGGATATTTACAAAGCCTCAAAGGAAGTGACCTAATTTGACCAACAGTAGTGTAATTATGTCTCATACATACTTAGAGAAGACAGCAGACATTTTCTGAAACTAAGTTATGAACTACTATTACTAATTAATATTGTCCTTCAGGCAATAGAGTTCTTACAATATAATTTTTTCTAGATAAATATTCATTATTAATGTTTGGAACTGCTTAGTCCATACTGAAAAGACATTTTTAAAGAAATAAATGGTATCTACATTATGTTTTTACTGAGACCTTCAAAGTCAATATCTCTTTTTGTGTTTCACACACAGAACAACTGTGGGGTATGATTTTGATGTTAAATAATGTATGTTATTCATAAACTGAAGTATTCATATGACAATTAAGGTTCTATGCATGCTGCACAAGAGGAAGAGCAGAATCTTACAAGCATGTAAAGTGTATGTGTTTATATGAATGACTGAGAGAGAAGATTGAAAAAAGTAAAAAGTGATAGGCTGGAAATGTCTAGGAAGCCAAGGTATTTTTTTAAAAAATTAATGTATATTCAGCTCGATGTTTCAGGATGACTATAACTATATCTCTGAAGAGGAGTCCTAAAGGGATAAAGGTGCTGAGAAACTAAATATTGCAGCATCTAGCAATTGGTTCACTGGGTATTTTGAAAGCAGAAATGAGATCAATTCTTAGTAGATCAATGTGAAGGATTACTTAGTTCATGAATGTAAACTAACCTATGTAAAATGTAGATATTAAGCTGCTCAGGCCCTATTATGAGTGATTTTTCCAGCACAGAAATCCTGAGGGATTGTTCTTTGGCTTATGTATCCAAGTACAACTAAAGCTTAGCTCTCAGTGTCCTCAGTTACTGAGCAGATAACCTTCCTTTATGAAAAACTCAGAACCACTATCTGTTGCTTACAGCCTCCCGCTTTTTACAGTACCAAAACTCATATTCTGAAACACAGAGAAACCTTTGTCCACATCAAAGCTTTATCCTATAGAGGCTGCTTGCTAGCTCCTAGTCTTTGATCTCCTGAGCCACTGCTTACCCTTTTACACATTCAGAACAGGCGGGAAACATAACTCCAGTCTTTCCTTTGTGGACCAGCCCAGACACTGTACTGAAAAAAAACAGAGGACTCCTGTGTGTCACCCCTCTTATTTTCCCCTGATTGTCAGTGTGTTTTCCCACACAGTCCTTAGGCCAGCATCCCAGAAGCACATCCCATGACCCTGAGTGCACCTAAGAGAGGTGGCCATCAAACACAGCAGATTGTTATAGCAGTTTCCAGGCTCTGCTTCCAGATCTTGGAGATCTTCTGGGAACATTTTTAGAGAACAGTGACTCCTGTGAATCCTTTGGAGAAACTACAGGTGCCTCCTGCTGCCAGGAAAAGGTAGCTCCATGGGTGCTGTCACTTTAAGGAAGCTCTAGCAACTTCTAACTGTCAGCTGTTCTTGATGAAAGGATGTTTGAGCTTTTATTCATGATAAGACATGGTCACCAGCACCTGCTGGGTGCTGGCACATGAGAGGCCTCAACTCAGAGCTCCAGGAGGATGCATATCTCCAGGTCTGAGGAGGCCTGGGGCCTACTGCAGAGGCTAAGGAAGGGAGAGATAGTGTCCTTGCCTGCAGGTGGTGTATGTTGGTGGTGGGTTTGTTGTCAAGTAAAGGAGGTGTGGGAGGAGGACAGCAGACTGTATGTACAGTGTCTGAGATGAGGAAAAAGAGAATGGTCAGATATTTTCTGAGACCCTGCAGGTACAAGATCATCAACTCCCAGCCTGCACTGGCGGAAGGACAGGCAAGATCTGTCCTGGCTAGATTGGGAAACAGAGAGTCCTATGATGCAAATGCTGGAAGCCTGTGACTTCCAGTACCAGGACCAGGGCTCCTGCTCCATCTGTAACTACAGAATAAGTTTCATGCCCAGGTAGCAGGCAAGGGGCTGGGAACAATGTCCAACAAAACATCTGAGCCTGCAGAGACTGAGCCACGCAGGAGCATTAGGAGAAAGCCACTGAGTGACGGAATTGGAAGAGTCTCTGCTGCAGGGCATGAAGGCCCTGTCCAACTACCTGACCTGCTGTCTAGGGAGGCTTGCTGCTTGACAAGGGCTCAGATCTAGAATGTTATAAAAACTGCTATTACCCCTGCTGCTCTTCTGCATGGATACCAATGGTATTCTAGGGTGACCTTGAGCATATGAAGTGTGACTACATGGTTCTATGACCATGCATCAAAACCATTGGGGCCCAGGTAGCTTGTCCTCAATGTCACCCCTTGCTGGAGGGGGTGACAAGCTTCAGGAGAGGCAACCACACTGTGAAACCAACAGCAGGTTGCTCAGCTGATGTTGACAGCAGAGATTTGGCTTTTGTCAGGACCCTCTTTGAAGATTAAGAACTGCTAGGAAGAGACAGAACCAGTGGTCTGACTGGGGCAAAAGCATCTTTGCAAAATGCTGGCCAATCACCGATCGGCTATAGGAGGCCTGCACGGATTAACCCTGAGCATGCAGGGATAGTGTTAGGAAAGCGAAAGCCCACTTGGAGTTTGATCTAGTAAGGATGTGAAGGTCAGCAAGAAGGCTCCTTCAGGTTCAACAATGTCAAAAGGAAGACTAGGTTTAAAAATGGGCTTGCTGCTGAATAGGATAGGGGACCACACAACAAAGGACATGGAAAGGCAGAGGCATTCAGTGCTTTCTTTGCTTTTCTCTTTGCCAGGAACCCCAAGTAATGGAAGTTTGGCTAAACAAGGACTTCTTGTTAGATGGGATTAGGGAACGTTTCAACAAGCTAGATGCATGCAAGTCTATGAATCCTGATGGGATACATCCAAGAGTGTTGATGGATCTGTCTGGTGTAATTGCAAGGCCACTCTTGATTATCTTTGAAAGATCATGGCAATTGGCAGAGGTTCCTGAGGACTAGAAGGGCAAAAATGTCGCTCCTATCTTCAAGAAAGGTAAGAAGGAGGATCTGGGGAACTACAGCCTGATCAGCCTCACCTCAGTCCATGGGAAGGTCATGGAGCAAATCACATGGAAGCTGTTGCCAAACATATTAAGGGCAAGAAGACGACTGAGAGTAGACAGCATGGATTTATGAAGGGGAACTGATGCTTGACCAACCTAATAGCCTTATTCGATAAGATGACTTGCTCAGTGAATGAGCAGAGTGGTGGATGTTGTTTGTCTCAGCTCTAGAGCAGCTTTGACACTGTTTCCCTCATTGATGGACTGAAGTGGTCAGTGAGGTGGATCAAAACCTGGCTTTATTGCCTGGCTTGAAGGGACATGGTCAGCATTACAAAGGTCAGCCGGAAGACAGTCACTAGTGGTGTACCCCAGGCATCAGTACTGGGGCCAATACTGCTTAAAATCTTCATTAATGACCTGAATGATAAGGCAGAGGTGCTCAAACCTTGAACAAGTTTGCAGATGAGGAATGGTTGATATGTCAGAGTGGTGTGCTGCTCTTCAGAGGAACCCTGAGAGACTAGAGATATGGGCTGACAAGAACCTTGTGAAGTTCAACAATGGGAAGTTCAAAGTTCTGCTCCTGAGCAAGAACAACCCCACACACTACAGGCAGGGGCACAACTGGCTAGAAAGCAGCTTTCCAGAAAAAAGTCCAGGGGGCCCTGGGGGACAACAAGCTGGACATGAGCCAGCAATGTATTCTTGATAAGGAAGGCCAACAGCATGCTGGGCTGCATTAGGAAGAGCTTTTTCAGTGAGGTGATGGAGATGATCCTTGCCCTTTACTTGGCATTGGTGAGAAACCTGGAGTGCTATGTCCAGTTCTGGGCTTCCCAGCATAAATGAGGCATGGACACACTGATGCAAGTCAAGTGAAGGGCCACAAAGATATTAAGGGATAGGAGCATCTGATATATGTCAAGAGAGCTGGGATTGTTTAGCCTGGAGAAGAGAAAGCCAGGGCATGGGGGAGCAGGCAGATCTTATCAATACATATAGATGCTTGATGAGGGGAAACAGAAAAGGTGGAGCCATACTCTTCTCAGTGGTGGTATGCAGTGGAAAGACAAGAGGCAATGGGCACAAACTGAAATACAGGATATCTTATTACTGTGAGGGTGGTCAAACACAGACAGATTGTCATGTAGTCTCCATTCAAAGCTCAATTTGACAAGGCGCTGAGAAACCTGCTGTAGTTGACCCAGCTTTCAACAGGGAGATTGGACTAAATGATTTCCAAACCTCAGCCATTCTGTCTGAAGCACAGGCCATCCTGGTATGAAATACCTACCACTTCCTTTAAAGTGAGCTGATGTCTTTTGCAGTGGCAGTCTTTGCTCTGCAGTGGAGTCATAGCCAGGAAGGCCATCATGTCTTTCTCTAACTCTTTCTAACTTGTTATTGGTTAGGGTCAGTATTGCATGCTTTTGTAGCTTCAGATGGTTATCAGCATCTTACTAAATGAAAGAAACCCTCAGAACTGAAACAGCCATCTTAAGCTATCTTTTTTCTTGATTTAAATTCTTCTAGTTGCTATAAATGGAGGAAATCTACCTTAACGTTCTTATACTTTTTATAAATTTCCAGCAGATGGTGAGAGTGGGTGTGTGTTTGATAAAAACCACATAATATATTTGAGAACAGAGCTAAAAGAATAGTGTTGCAAACACCTAAAAAGCCTTAGGTTAAGTAATCTTACTCTTAAAATCATCATACGGGTGTTTTATTGGTTGAGAAGTTGAATGTTTAAGTTAGAAAAATGACATTATAATCATTAAAACTATTTTGTTTTAATGTAACAAGCAATACCATTTTGAATAGGATTTGAATATTTCATGAAGCCCTGTGTTATTGAGAGGGATAATCTAGCTAACATCTAAACATTAATAATTTGAGGAAGAGAAGATTATCCATTGTCTTATTACCACTAATTTGGGCAAACTGTCTGATCAGCACTAAAGATGTAGCTGTAATATCAGCCTAAAGCTGGAAGTGATTTGACCCACTCTGTATTAGTTATCCAGCTGAAAAAAGAAAAAGATCTATTTGTAGAAGGGCTAGAAACATGTTTTTCTTCCAGATGTTACCTTAATTATCAGGTTGGTAATTAACTTGATTTCAATTTCACTTTGATTTTTGTAGACATGAAGATCTTTCCTTATTTACTTTAATCCATCAAGCAAAATAAAATTAGTAATGTATATTTGAAGTGACTTCCCCAGACATAAGAGTTCAGAACTTTAGGTGCTTAGAAGTAACAGAAGTCAGCCACGTGCTGCATGTCATGTGGTCCATAAAAGTGTTCCCTGTTACCTCCATATTTGGGCTAAGGTGTGCCTCCCATCATGAGCCCACTGAACAGATTATTCAAGGAGTCCACAAGTCTTACACACTGTCAGTTCTGCTAAGATTTTGAGTTGCAAAAGTAATGAGAGTCCTGTACCTTCATTAATTTCCTTGCATACCTGTGTCAGCAATCAGGTCATATGGAAATGGGTAGAAAAGAGGTGCTGGAGAGGTAAGTTAAGTGCATCAAGAAGTACAAGAGGTAGCAAGTGGAATCTGTGAAGTAATATACATTATATTTTGTAGCGCCCAGCAGAAAAAAAGGACGTTTTGTTAAGTTATCCAATATTTTCCCATTCTAGTTCTGTCAAACTCATAAAACATACAGTTAGAATTCGTAGAAGGTTTCCTTCAACAGGCATTTCATATACTTTATAAACAATTCATTCAGAAAAGAATGTCAAGGGAGCAAGCCCTAAGTGATATTCATCTATCACTTGCTGGTGGCTTAGTGTTTTGAGCTCTGTGTGTGACAAGGGAAGTGATACAAGTACTATCCTCAGTGAATTCTCAAGAGAAAAAAACAGAATACTGTGGGCGGACAGGGGGGGAAAGTCTTTTTTTCTTTTTTTGCTTTAATTCAAGGGATCAGATCCTCAGCTAGCCCATTAAGTCAATAAAGCTATGCTCATAAACAACAGCTGAAAATATTGGCTTTTGCCTTTGTGGTGTATCTTTCTATTCTGTAGTAAGATATGTACGAAGAAAAGGCTTGGAAAAGGTTGGCGGAGTGAGTCGACTCAAGAAATTGGAAAGAGACATGGGGAAAAAAAATCAAAAATAAGAATAGCAAGCACACTGAGAAGGGCTTACATTGAACATACTGAGCAGATGATAAAAGATTGAGGAGTGGGCCTTGGCTGGAGCCAAGACTTAAGGATGAGGAGCTGTGAGGTATGCCCAAAATATAAGCTAAAGCAAGCGGAAGGCTTTGTAAAGGGAACTGACGTGATCAGAGTGAAGAAATTTTTTTATAGAGTAAAATCACTTTCCGATTTCAGCTGCTGGGTCTTTTTTTTTCTTCAAGTGTTTTGCTATGGTATGCTTATTTGCTGACTGTTACAGATTTAAGGTTGTGTTTCTTTCTACTGTGTCCCTCCATCCATCAGTCAAGCAGTAGCAGTTGTGAGACAGAACCTGGGAGAGGGAAGAAAAAAATGCAGTTTCCGCTTAGACAGCAGAAGGGGCAGCAAGAGGGGCACAGAACAGATGAGAAAACAGCCAACTCATTTACAGATTTTCTCATTTGAGGTTCTTGATACAAAAACATTCCTGGTTCTGATGTGCAGACTGAGGCTTGTCTATATATTTATAAAATTAAGTGAAGTGCAAATCACACTAGAAGATTTATGCTAACGGTGTTTCTAAAACACACCAAAATGAGTAGAATGTATCACCAACTGCTTCTTGCAACTACACTTCTCACACAGAAACATTTTTAATAGTTAAGCGATTAAAATAAAGCATTAGTCCAGTAGTTAAACCTAAGACTTCTGGATCCAGTACTGTGCCTTGCCACAGATTCCCTTCATGACCTTAGTTAGCCACCTTCTTTCTCAGTTCTCACAGAGATAACAGACATCCAATTCAAAAACTGTGTTGCTGAAAACTCCTGCTTAGCTATTTCTTTAACCCTTAAGGTGCCTGCAGCACATGAGCATGTTACTCTCTAGCTTTAAAGGTTCTTTGGGTGCCTACATTTGCGATTTTATGGTATTTCCAAATTATTAGGTCTGAGCAGCTTGTCACCAATCTTGCTTTTAAGCCTGGCTGAAACACAGAAACTAGAAGGTCATCTACCTAAGATGACTGGAAGGCTCCATGTGGTTCACAGACAGAAGAGAGATCCTCACCAAATGCAGCTGCAGCTGCTATTTTTAAGTACAGAAAGAGGACGTGCCCCCTTTATACAATAGTCCAGTGGTGAGGGCTCTTGTCAGTACGTGTGAAACACAGATTTAGTTTCTTTCTCTTCCTGAGGGAATTCAGCCTCTCATTTCCCACCTCTCAAGAGTCATTTAATCTCCTGGCTAGAGCTTATTTTGGGTAGGAACATTGTTCACCTCTTCTGCTGAAGCAGTACGGCCGTGTAGAAAAAATTCCAGAGCTGTTGCCTGTGGAAGACAAGAAGGATGCCTAACTCCCACGTATGCTTTAGGGAATCCCATTCACAATTCTGGAGCATACTGTGGGAAGGAAATATCTCAGCATTAGACACTGGAGGGGGGGAGGTGAAGCAGAGAGGGCGCCAACAATTTGAGCTTTCTAAGTCCCATATTGAACCTGCTTCAATTGTACTTTACCTAAAAGAGCCATTGTGCAGAAAAATGATAGTTCAGATACTGGTGTAGTGAATGCAACATAAGTATTTTGAACAGAATGTACACGTATGGGTTTAAATTTTATGATTCATGCCACAAAATTATGAATATGCATGGAAAAGTAAGTTTCTGTTTATAAGACTTGAAATCCTGATAAAAAGATATATTCATTAATAAAACATTGGGGGGAGAAATAAAGTGGGTTTGACATTTTTAATAGAAAATGGAAAGTTATTATATTTTCATTTAACAAGAACATTTTACAACAGAAGAAATTTGGATTAGGTATCAACAGAGTGTCACCTGATAAAATGTGTGGTGAAGTTTGAACAGCAGATGTCTCAGCCAGGGACACTTCCCTGAGGAAACAGCAGGAACCTCCTGTACACTCACTTTGCCTGGCATTCATCTCCCGACCAGCTGCCAATTTTAAACTATAGCAAGTCTCTCAGTTTATAGTCCTTTCAAGCTAAAATCTGTTACATTTGGGAAAAATAGCAATACTTATGTAAATCAATAATTGCATTGTATGTAATACAGTAAATCCATAACATGCCTAGAGTGACACTAACAACATCATGTACGGGTGTGCCACACGTACAAAGCGATTCATATGCATTAGAGTCTGAATATGTCTTGTCCAAGTACCTTTTTTTTTTTTTTTCTTTTGGCACAAACAGTCTTCTTTTTGCAACTCGAATAAATATCGCTTTGTTTCATCACTTTTTTTCTTCAATGGAACTATTTGCTAAGACTAAATCCTAGCCTCCATTCACATCACAGATCTGCCTACAGTTTAAATGTACTACTCAATGATGACTACTGATGTCTGCTATCTTTCATGCTGAACTGCAGAGCACTGATCAAGCAGACATTCAGGACTTGGTGAAAATCTAGTTTCTTCATATTAATGAGATTCTCAAAATTAGAGGCAGATTTGAGGTAATAATAGAAAAGAAAACACGGCATGCCTGTGGAAGTCACCATGAAAAGAGCCTTAAATTAACTACGCTTTCATTCTGTATGCTAGTATCCTGTTTTCTTGTCTCACTGGTACCAGGTTTTGGTCTTACGTATCAGAAAATGTTCCAGTACAGAATACAGACACAGTTTTTACAGCTTGATTTGATGCTTCTCCGGATAACTCAAAATTGAAAATATTCTCGTATTATTTTAAGTGAAATCACATCAAAGATGGCAGCTAGATCATCCAAGGGAACCAAGAGATCTGAGAACCAAGACAAGTGCAGGTAGAGTCTATTGTTACAGCTGTTTTGTGAGGTACTCTCAAGCACTTCCCACTCTCAAACAGAAATAGGATTTCTAAATATTTTTTCACAGGCATGTGTGAGACTTTATCTCTCAATAATAGAAGTCTGACCTGGAGTAGGTTGAAACTGGAAATGCCAATATGCAAGTTCTACCTTTACATACGGAAATTATCATTCCTCTGAGCTCCCCAAGATAGAAAGGCCTTCTAAAGGAAACAAAATTAGTAATGTATGCATTTGAGACAACTTTACAAAAATGTAAGGAAACAGTGCTAAATAAGAGAGGGATGTAGTCATACTAAAGAAACCACAAGTCAAACACCACTTTCATATTGGAGATTGAAAAAGATAACAGAATGCCTACTTGGCTCCATTTGTAATTTGACTAGTCTTGCTTAATCAAAATTTAGAGCCTGGGCTCTGACTCCTAGTTCCTAGCTTCTGGATGACTCACATTTTTTCCTTTCATTTTACTTGAAATATGAGAAAGATCTCTACCACTTTTGGAATCATGAGGGATCTTCACCTCTTAAACACTCTTAAAGCTTTTGGTTCTCCAGCTTTGAAGCCTGGCAATATTTCTGCCATTTTGTTGGTTTAATGTTGAGTTAGATCCCCTCTGAATTTAGCCTCATTCTTTGCATCTAAAGCAAGACACTTCTACTGAAGAGCAAAATTCACATAATTTCTTCCTCTTGCTACATTCACTAGCAGCATGTATAGTCTTATTGAACCATTTCAATTTGTGGTCATGGCCTTTGCCTTCAATACCTCTTTTCCAAATAATACAATTACACTTTTTATTGCTAATTGTTATAAATTTTATTTTCAATTAAGGTAATTAATTTGTATCTGCTGAGTAACAAACGGCATATTCATGGCAAAACTTAAAACTAGCCTTTATGATAAAGCATTTGTTTGTGAAAAATGCAAGAAAAGCATCAGCAACCTTCTTAAATATTGATTATGGGTAGCATTTTAAAGGCACTTCATGCTCCTAATTCCCATTGATGTCAAAAAAACTCAGTGTTGCCTCCATCTAGTAACTGTGAAAGTAACAAGGCTGTGTTTTGCTACAGACATAGCATTTTCTTGTCCAGCAGAACCATTCAGAATGGAAGGCCGCAGTGAGTGTAACTTTCTTGACTTGATTTTAGTGCTAGTACTTTCTTCCTGCAAGGCATTTCACATCTATTTTCTGGGGCTTTCTTTAAATGCTTCAATCTGTATTGATGAAGTGGAGCACAGTCAAGACAGGTTTGAACTGTGCTGCTTCCTTGATTGAGTTTCATCCTTTTTCTTAATGAAGTCTTACAAATGCTAAGGGAATTACATCCAACTATTTACTAGCTGGACCACTGTCCTTAACCACTTGTAAAAAAGTTGTGCTGAAATCTATCTCCTGGTTAGCTGGAGGTATTTGAGAGGTGATGTTGGAATAAGTTTGGTCACATTTTGATAGTGCAGGTGTCTCTGATTCCTGCCATGCTGTTTTAAGCGTGGATTTTGTTACAGCTGTGGGATAGATATGATTGATGATCTCTTAGTGATAGGTACAGACAGTCTTTGTGCTGTGCTTGGTAAATCTAGCTTTTCCTATCTCTAACCACTGGATTTTGCTCACTATTATGATTTAATTTGGCTTTCTGGACAATTTCTTTTCTGTCAGAGGTATGAAAGGAATATTTTTTATTCTCAAGGACCATACATGTAGCCTTCTGTTAGGCTTCAGCTTGCTTCATCCTTAGCATATGAAATTATTTAGAATAGAACTATTGGAATAGAACTATTGAACTTCTGGTATTCCCCTGCTATTTTTATATTTCACCCAAAGATTTTTTGTTTGGTTGGTTAGATTTTTAAGTAGAAAAAGTCAGAGTTGTCCATTTGGCTAGGATTTCTGGAGTCATTGCCTGGGGAAGGGATAGTTACAGTGGGTGTGCCCAGTGTCACAGAGTTCTAGACAAATGATCAAATGGCCATAGTTCACATGTGATGGTTTTGGTACACTACACTTACTGTACATGCATTGTAGGAAAATTCCTACATTGACGAGAAGATTGCCTTGACTTTACCATCCATATCTAAGCCATTTGTGCAGCATTTTGCTGGTAGATCTTCCACTCCCAAGATACAGCAAGATGTAGCCTCATTGCATGGCAGCTGTGTAGCATACATTTCTGTCCAGGAAAGCTTAGAAAAAAATATAGGAGCTTGAATATGTTTTGCAGGAGATTTAGATGGTATTCTCTCTCTATTTTCTATTTTTCTGAGCAAGGAAGAATATCTGAGGTAAATATAGTGTGTTCAGCCCAGTGAAGTTGCAAGTGAGATTGGAAAGTAGAGGAATGGCTGAGCACACCTCTAATGGGGGTTATCAGTTAGATATGTGAGTTATAGTTGGGCTTCTCTTCTAATTAAGTCAAATTCATGTATGTCCATAGCTCTTTGGAGTCTTAATGTAAATATAGTTTGCTTTACTTAATTTACCAACATAATGTTTATATATATTGGGACATATTATAAGGAATGTGGAATCTGTGAACCCACTGTTATTGTTAAGACTGAGGACTGTAAGTGTGCTACAAAAGTTTTTGCTCCTGCCTGAATCTCTTGAAGTGGATTAAAGGCTGAATGACATCCTTTCAAAGCCCACCCTGCTTTGGAACAGCAATGGGAAAATGTTCTGGTTTGCAGTTTTCTATCACTTTTTCTCTAATTATTTGTTTCACACATGAAAATATATTTGCTGGTTTTATTTGCCCTGGAGGATGCCTTTTAATACATTTATCTATTAAGATTATTTATTTTTATGCATCACTACAGAAGACACAATCTGAGTGCCATATTTTCTAATGTAAAAAATTTGTATGCTTTGAGTATCCAATATCTTCACATCAACAAGTAATTTATTTTAGTAAGGACAGAGCAACAGAACATATCTCAGTTTCTATGTTTGCATTTTGATATATTGATATGTATTAAAAGTACATGGTAACTTTAAGAATGAGTGGAACACTTACATATGTCTATTTATATTCTGTTACTGACCAAAGAATAGAAGGCAAACTTCAGCAAATTAGATGGAACATATTAAATACGATTATCATGAGCATTTTTTTCTAGTGAGGGTTAAAAATCATTTGACTTAAAGCTCTTTTCCATTGTCTGTACTTTATTCCTCAGGATATAAATCCATTTTGTAATTACTCCCTTCTTCTTATCTTAGAAACTTTGCCTGACACACCATTCCATATGTTTATGATTCTCTGAATGAAAAAGTGTTCCCTGACAACCATTCAGATTTTTTCTTTTAATTTCCATTTATGTCTTATTGTCTTATAATGTTCAACTGAAAATATATGTTGCAATATTGTGTGACATTATCTGTATTACTTAAGATTTTATATAACCATACATCAACCAAACATCAGATAAATCTCATGCTTCTCCTTTTTTTTCTACATCTTCCCTTTCAGAGCTGTATAGGTAGTAGATTCAATTTACTCTCTATGACAAGTTGACTTTAAGCATTTCTTACAAGCCTAGGACAGAATACATCTGCAATTTTCTTTGAGTCACTTTGAAAAGTGAACTGTATATATATAGTTTGCTAAACCTTCTCTGCAATTAGAAAAAATGGGAAAAAATGTTAAATATTTGCATTCAGCACTATGCAGTATTGTGTACAGAACTTCATAGATTTACTAGCATTTGCAAACTGAGGGAATAATCCAGCAGCACACTGAATAAGAGCTTCAGAACTGAAACAATATATAACGTTACCTGACTAATTTGCTGGACTTGGTAATAAATAACTAAGTTACACAAGAAAGGTATTCAGATGATTTGTAATCCTGCAATAATGGCTTCTAAATAGTTAAGATTACACTGAGAGATGAGAACCTTTTTCCCCTATATGCCATATACCAGCAGGGGATGAAATCAGTCTTGTGAAGGCTCTGATTATTTGTGCTGGAAGTTTCTTGTCAGCAGATTCAAAATGTGCCATGGAATGAATCTTCTGCAAGGTAGAGGTGCTGTCTATCAGCTGGGCATCTTTCCTTCTTCTCTCTCTCCACCTTAACTTCCCTTGGAATATGTGGCTGTGATAAATTGGAAGAGAAAATTCAAGATGCTTCAGCACAACCATTTTAATCCTCTATTGTCAATGCAGAGGAAAGGTGACACCAAGTTTAGTGTATTCCAGGTGAAAAATGTACCGTTGAAGTGAGAATGTGAGGAAGTTAAGGAACAGATGAAGGAATTTCTTTTGTCTAATGTTACTTGAGTGGGTACAAAAATATTGTGTTCAAAGGAAAGGGTTTAAATCCATTAAGGACTGTGATCTAGTGTGAAGAAAATGCAATGAGTAAAACTCACGCTGAAGGACAGCACTTATTAGAAAGGGTCGGGGAGGCGGGAAAAACCAAACCTCGGGCTAAGGCAAGCTTTTTGGGAGGCTGAAAATTCAAATCATGATCTGAACAGAGTGTCAGTCAGCCTTTACCTTTCTAATAATCCAAACCAAATCTATATCTGGTCTTTGCAAGCTTTTGGGATTCTGTAGTAAAGATTTTGGGAGGTTCTGCCTGAATTCAATGAACAGAACTTGAGAAAAAAATGTTTTGTATTCTTAAATGAAACTTCAGTTATTTATAGCAAGATAAGAATGAAATTTGGTGTTTTGAAAGGATAAAATGTATCCTGTGTTTTAACCATGTTTTCTCTCAGTACTATCGAAAAGTAGCTTGTACCATCTTACTGCTTTGATGAGGAAGAGTGTCAGTTTTCCTGCTTAGAAGTTTAATAGCCAGGTCCGATTTGCAACATGTAGAATTACTGCTTCCTTCTCCCTATCTTCAGTACTCTTCAGTACTGAATTATAGGTTCCAAATAAATATTCCCAGAGTAATGCATCCTGGAGAACTTGAAGAAAAGATTGCAAAATTAGGAACTAAAGATCATTAAAAATCTACCTTCAATGCAGAATTGTGCTATGCAGCACTTAACATCTTGCATAGTCTGTGTGAGTATTGTTTTATTCAGTCTTCCAGTAATCACAATTAGACAGATAGGCGGGTTGGTGAAGTATCTTCTCATCCTGTAAACGGAGAAAGGCATAGAGAAAATGGTCCAAAAAGGGTAGAAGTTTGATTTTAGTCCTATTTTCCACTTCCAGATTTTACCCATCCAACCATTCTGCCTCCCAAGATTTTTGCCTCTTGCCTTGTTATTCAAATTTATGAGCCAAAATTGCTAATTTTCTAACCAAAGGCCTGAAGTTCTGTTTGAAGGCAAAAAGCCAGGAAATGTTTTGTTTTAGCAGGCATGTGGCCGAGAGTTTTATTAGTTGTCATATTAGTTGACATTTTTTTCTGCATGCTAATCAAATTCCCAAAGACCTAAACTACTCCCAACACTCAATGCTCACACTGCCTCTCACAATGGCAGAGACATACCACTGTCAGCAGAAGTAGGCAATCACTCAGTAGAAAAGTTAATGATCTTCAGAGACCTGCATTTACAACTTCAACTACTTTCCTGAAGGGAAACCCCACAGAAGGGGAAACAGACAACTGCAATCTTCAGAGGGCTTTGAATTGGCTATTTCATCAATTTTCCGACTAATGGTTGAGTGCTGTGCGAGAAGAAGTGAAAATGACTACACTTTTCCATCTTTTCTCATGATCCTTGGAACACAGCACTATAGATGCCATTGGTTTCAGGCCAAAAAAGTGGTCCTGATGTGCTTTTGCTTCTGTCACCAGCAGCAGCATAAAACAGCTGTTTTCCCTGCTATTGAGCGCTGTCCTCTGCCCCATGCATGCCTGTATCAACCTTCACTAAAAAATCATATACTGGAAATTACAGTTTATTCAAACAAGCACATTGCCATCATAACATGTATGCCTGTGAGACAGTTTTCTGTTCCTTAGATGCTCCCCCAGCCTCTTACTCTACTGGCAGATCAGAGCTGAACTCAGGCATTGCTATTCAAAGCAGTGGTTATTATCCGAAAGGATAAAAACTCTTATGAATGGTAGCCAATCACTGAATATGGTATCATCTCATGGAGGAAACTGCAGTCTTGATAAGATGCTCTGTGGGCTTTAGGCTCAAGAGCATTTCTGGAGACTGGGGAGAAATTAAGAGACTGGCATTTCCCTCTCACCAGTGTGTCCACTCTCACCAAAGTCATGTAGTAGTGCCTAGTTGGGAATAGGAGGGAGGAGCAGAGGCACCAAGCTCTCTCCAGACATGAAGAGGTGGCATTCAGGGGCCTAAGCCCATTGCACAGATGAATTTTGTGGCAGTGCTGCTTAGACTAAAGTTGTTCCTACGCATTGTAGACAACAAGTTAGAATAATCCTCTTTACACTGCCACCAAAAAAGATGAATAAAAATGAAGGCACAGTAGAGATTACAGCAAAGGGACACTCAAAGTTGGCCATTGCATTTGAATTGCAAAGTAGCAATCAATTAGTTTATCATTAATCAGATAATTTTGGGGATCATGAATAATATGAAATGAAAAGAAGAAATAACTAGCAGGATAATTTTCAGGAATCATCTCTCAGCTTTATAAACTAATCCTCCTCTAATGGCCCTTTTTAATGTAATTTATAGGTTCATCATTACCCTTTTTGTATTAGTAATTATTTCTAAAATACCAAAGAACCATCTTTTTTTCAAGGTCCTTCTATGTGCCTGATTTACAGCTGGGCTCGTGTTGGACTCTGTCTTTCTGAGGTTTGACATTTCAAAATATTTATAGCTCTTTTACATTAATGCCTTTCTCATGAATCTGAAGGTGACCGTAATTTCTTTCATCTTGTGGTAATTAAATGGATCAACTATAGCTTTATTATTTCCACTATTTATCTGTGCAATGCATTAAAACATTCAGATTAGCAGGTGATATTGAACATTATGTGAATTATAACAAACAAATATTTCCTAAAACATAGGTTACACTTGATGCATTGGCTAAGTGAAAGCACAAAATCTTTAATATTTTATTGATCAGATCTAAACCTTCTGCCCAAAGTGGCAATTAAATTTCAATTAAACTGACTGAAAGCATCATATTAAATTTCAGCACTTTATGAGCTATCAGATAATGCTGCAGGACAAATCTTTAGTATGATCACACTCTTTTCAAATTATATTATCCTGTTCGTTCACAATAAAAGTGACAGTTTTAGGTATACTTTCAATATTTCTTGAATATAAACCCTCTAATGAACACATTTTATTGCCTTTAAATCAATTATTATTGGATATTTTAATAAAGTGAATTGAGCACTTTGTTTTACACACTGCTTAGAAGTTATTATATTTTGCAGTCAGCATAGCAAAGAACAGTAACAGTATGACAGAAATATCCAAATACCTAACATTACACTGTAAATTTAATCAGCTATTTACAATGATGAATATGCTACATTCCATTTCACAACAGCTACTGGTACAACATGTTAATTAATAAATGATTAAATCTTCAGGCTTTGGGTCTCACTTCCTTCAGCACTGTGCTTCTGTAAATGAGATAAGCTTAAAATTATACAACCAAAACTGCACGGATATGCTGAAAGTGCCTTTAAAGCATTGTCTTATAAGAAGACCTCAGTATTTTACTGTTGCCTCTCCCTTTGTTTCAGTGGCTCTGTGAGCGTGTCAATGTTTAGATTGTCCAAAATACAGCCAGTTGCGGATGAATTTGCTTACCTCTGAGGTGATTATCGCTTGGTCTTCTTTTAAGCTGCACACATAGACATCCTTAAGTGTAAATAACAAGGATAACCAGATTTTTTTCAGGAAATATAGATTAGGTATGAGACAAATCTGACATATGTCCAAGAATAGTCAAATTCCTTTCACTTAGCAGGTGTTTGGGCACATTGAGCTGAATATATTTACTGCCTTTTGTAAACAGAAATCTATATTCTACACTGATATTAAAAAGTTACTGTGTTCTTATGGATGATTACCTGAAAATAATTATCCACAGAATTATTAGATGAATTCCCAGGTGGACTTTTACATTCCTGTATAGTCATTGTGTGGGGGAACCCTTATATTCTAACCCCCATAAATTCCCTCCTTCTGCAGATGCAGATTTCAAAAGTAAGCCAGGTAACATACGTGTTTTGGGACAAGGCTTCCTGAAAACTCATCATCTACCAGTAAATGGTGTCTCATGCAGCATCTTAATTCCTTAAAGTCAATCATCCCCTAGCTTGGGGTTCAGGAACAGCAGAATAGCAGGCTCAAAGAAAAAGCCTGCAATAGAGTCCAATTGCCCCTTGCTGCAAATAAGTCTATCTACTCTGTCAGTCAGGTGCCATTTCATTCTCTCTCCCTTCTCATATCACACCAGCTTTTCAAGGAGAAGAAAATGTAATGTTTTGTTGCATTTAGAGAGAAACAAAAAATCAATAAATGTAAATACAGAGAATACAGAGTGGAGAAAAGTGCCTTTGTTTAGAGGAACATGGGTTTTGTACTTGAAGCACAGAGTTAAAAATCTGAGGCATGTCTTTTGCTGATGCAAAGCACAATATTCCAGAGATTGCATTATTTCATATGAATAAGTATGTTTTGTTTATTTTTATCAGTAAACACTTCTTTTTCATTCTACTATTCTTCTCCCTTGGGAGCAGAGTGAAGAATTAGGTGCGTAAGGAAATAGAAAAAGAGGCTTTTGCAAAATGACAAAATTACAGAAAGCATTCATTTGAAACCAGTGGTCTTTTTTATTTTTCAGTATATGCCATGACGAGAGAAGTCCTGCAGAGGGTCAAACAGTGCTTAAGTAGCTAAGTAAAGGAATTGGCCTCCAGAGCAGGTGTTCATGCTGTCTCAGTAGGCAAGGATAGTATATGTTGCATCAAACGCAGTTCACTCAGCATGCGTTCACACCTCCCCTGACCCCAACTCTTCCTGGTTTTGCTACCATGAAAGCCTCATGAGAAAGGAGGTGTGTTTGAAGGGAGTGTGGGTGGACCTTTTCAGCAATCTCGGCTGCACAAACAAGTGAGGAGCAGTCACTTTTTAAAACCGGGATCTTCCCCTGCCCTTGTTTAAGAAAGGTACCAACCCAGCTCCCAGCACTGTTGCTAACAGAGCTGGCTGCATTCAGTGAGCACACTGCCAGAGTCGCATCACACCCTGATGGTTTCCAGACTGCTTCTTAATGTCAGTCTGACCAGTGGATTTTGCAGTATTTCTGAAGGCTCGATCCCCTTAAACAACTGCTCTACTTCTAGGTTCGGATAGCGAACCCTATCTAGCATTGGTAGGCATTCACACACTGTATCAGTGGAAGTCAATTGATCCATTCAGGATATCATTCAAAGTGGTTTGGCTAATCACCTACAGGGCAATAAATTTGAAATCAGCCTACATTTGGGTCACTTGTGTCTGGTCTATTTGTATGTGCTGTGGGGCATTTTCTTTTGATTCATCAGCTTTCCTTCCAACCAACCTGCCCTGTGTGGATCAGATGTTTGGTACAGTGAGGATATGGAAGAGAGGAGGTTATATTGCTAGGGAAAAATCTTTTCCTCTCACACTGCCTGAATCTTGACTATTTTTCAAAAAGCAGGATCAGGCTCAACATGAAGAAAAGCTGTGTAAATGTTGGATAGCTTCTAAATATATTAATCCCTAGACATGGTCCTAAGAATAATTTTAATTTTGTTTTAATGGAGCTATTGAGTAATTTTTATCATTGAATTTTATTTGACTGCAGTGGAACTCTGCAGGAAGCTGCTAAGTTTATATGGTAATAGGGAGAGCGAGAAAGGAGGTGGGGGGTGGATAAATGGCAAAAGCTTGCCTCAGTTTGAAGGTAGTCTGTATTTTATTCGATCCTTACAATTCATTTTGGTGTGGCTTTGTTGTCTGAGCAAATCTTTCTGAATCTATCATAATAATCAACTTTTACTGATTCTTCAAATACATTTGAAACTGCCAGTGAATCATAAAAGCTGAACTGAAGCCAACTTCACTACTGTTCTTACTCATATCTAGTGATATGCTGGATTTATTTTTAATACCAAGAAAAAAAAAAACCTATTCGTTTTGGTCAACTGTATACGTGTGAATTTACATTTGTTCTCCAACATTCATGAAAAGACTGGCCTGCCATTGTGGAATGTGGAAAACAATCTATCAGGCTTTCAATAAACTGGAAAATATATATGCGGTTCAACCTATCTAAAATGAGATGCAGCACTAGCAATATGGAAAGGCCTAGCAAGGCTAGCAATAAAAGTAGATATACAGTGTCTGACATCAGATTGTTTCGAGCTTAATTTCAGTAAAGTAATAAGGTCAGGAAAAGAAACGCTCAGTGATGCACGGATTGATGCTGTTAGATAGAAACTATGCTTTGGCATCTAGCAAACACTTTTTTGTCTTAGTCTCGTGGACAGAGCACAGAGATATTCAGCATAATCTCTACAGATTTATTACTGCAAGAGTGGACAAAGCTTAGCAGACTTGGTCAGGAAGAGTACTAAAACTGAGCTATACACACTTTTATTAACAACACCAGAGGGTGTTATATTACTTTCATTTTCCAAAATGAACATAATGTCTGTTCTCACCAACACGCAGTAGGGGCTGTTGACACACTGTGGACAGCCATTAACTCCTGAGAGGAGGATGCTTAAAAGTATCTCATACCACAGCTTTATTTTGGTTTTGTCTTTTATACTTTTTGTCTTTTATACCTATGGGATGAGAGCAATACACAATAACTGAAGACTGTTTCTTCTGAAGATCAAAAATATTTTCAATTTTAAATACTCTGAGAGAAATAATCTTTTGCTTATGAGCATTATGTGTCAACTTGCACATATCACTGAAAGGAAAACACCATGAACTGAAATTCTAATACTTATTGGTTTGGCCTGAACAAAAATGAACATCAAAAATTGATGGAACTATACTTCCCATACTTTGGCAGCTCCTGAGTCTTTTGGCCTCTCTTTGCTTAACCACCAGGAGAAGTAAAGCATGGGTTTGGGCTGAGCCAAGAGCAATCTTCTTGTGCCTGGGCTGAGCCTGGTGTTGTTCATGTTGCTATTTTGCTTTAAAACATAAGCAGTAAATGCAACTCCATTCAGCTGCTGATAGAATATCATATCTCATGACTCCCTAAGAGTACATTCTTTTCAATTTAGGAAAGATCCAGTTTGAATGGTGCAGTCCTGACTGCTCTTCTGATTACCACAGTTAGAGCCTGTTACAGACCCATCGACTTTGCTCAAACTATTTACGATTTTCAGATGCGAGAATCCAGTCATTTTAAACATGTTGGGTATTTTCAGATAAGAGGTACAACCCTTTTGCCATAAAAAAATACATCCTTGTTTACAGAAATAGCGTATCTGATGAAAACTTAGGTAAAGGCATCTATTTTTTTCACATAGTTAAATGATTACCTACAAATTACTATCCTTGTTATTAATAGCTACATCCTAAAGCCATTTTTGGAGGAGGGAATATTACACTTTCCTCTATTTATATCTCCTGTGTCTGTCCTCTGTCATTCTGTTTCTCTTTAATCTTGTTTGAGTATACGGCTCACTCGTCCTTATTTTATTGACTCAATCACAGGCACACTGTCACTTTTTATAAAACGGTCACTGCAGAATCACATCAAGCAAATTCTTGATTCTGCAGTCAGTAATTTAGTGCCTTTATGGAATTGCAATTTCAGGGCTCACTGCTTGTTTTTCTAAAATGTACTTTAGGAATTAGTTACTCCAGCCACAAATCAGTTGAATTTATGCACAGTTGTAATACAGTTTATGGCCTCATGGTACATTGCTTCAAAAACAGCAGATGTGAAATTATGATAAATATAATGAGTGTTTTTTTTGCCTGATCTACTGGAGTAGAGAAGGATCTGGAGCGTGTTTACCTATCCCATACAGTACATTTAATGTCTTAGTCAGGACTCCTGACAAAGGCTGATTAATGTCCTCATCTCTTTTATTAAAGATAAGAGTAGCACTGCAGTCAGGAGATAGAAAGCACACCATAAATCTTCGTAAAATGAGCAGTCAAATAATCACTCATCAGAAATAAAATCTACATACATTAACACTAACACTCAGCCTAACGTGCACACAGCCATAAAAAAAAAAAAAAAAAAAAAAGAAAAAAAGAAAAGAAATAGCGCAGATTTCAGGAAGTTTTAATTTCAACTAGTTCTTTAAGTTTAATGTTACAGTTCCCGTAACCTGGATGCAAAAACTGGCATTTGAAAGCACATGTGAAAGGACCAGATGCCTCGTCATTACATTAAGAGCATGAAGCAGGCAACAATTAAGCGATTCACTGGAAAGACATAATGCTGATCTATGCTAGCAATTAATCACAGAACACATTAGACAATGATGGGTGACCTACAAATTTTTGACAAAATAATTTTTCATCATGTTGGCGATTTCTTAGCCTAATATGCCTGCAAGGCACGGAGTCCAAACCTGTCATTTATTCCATCTCTCCTTGACAGGCGGCAACCTGTCTTCCAGACAAAATGAACATTATCTGTGCTCACTAGACATTTAGTGCAGGGCTTAGCTTATGACTAATGATAATAGGCAGACAGAAATGTTAGAGTCTGAAATAATGTTCTCTTTGTTAAAGAAATTTCTTGAGGTAGAATTTTTTTTCCCAAAGACACGTAAAGATAAAAACTGTTTTTATCTGATTTTTAATGCAACTTTAAAAAAAAAGTTCCATTTTCTCCAAAATAAACAGAAAAAAAATATGTCTTTTTTTTTTTTAACTTGCATCCCATAAGAATTCATGCTACAAATTGCTCACACAATGGGGACCTGAAGTAGGAATTTCAACAGATTAATAAACAGCCATTGGTTTTAGATATCTTATTTTTGTCATTTTACATAAATGAAGTTGAAGAAAATAATTCTTTTTTTACCTAATAAAAATGAAATTAAAGACCCTGCACCTTATTTTTCAACATCTTCAGATGTAGATGGAGACTAAATCTAATGTGATAGAAGATACTCTAGAAATATAAGAGGAAAATTAGTTGTTTATCCACACTGAATTTTAGTCTTCATAATATACCAGTGTTGTACACATTGACATAGCTATCCACTGGGAGGAAAAAATTGCAAAATAATTACTTATTTTTGGTCTTACTATCTGTTTTTAGAATGGCAAGCCCTAGCTAACATGGGACCCAAGTGACAGGAGCAATGGAGACAGCAAACAGGCCACAGAGTGGTTTCTGTCTGTAGGGTGAAGTTTCAGAAGCAAAGTCTTGGTTGAGCACTCATTTGGTTTTCATTACACAAAGACTCCAGTCATGCTATTTTATTCTGGGTTCTGTGCAAACGCATGCTAAAACACAATAAACATCCCAGAGGATTTAGTTGAATGAGCTAATCTTTTGCACCTTAGATTCAAGTTTGACACACATTTGGGGTTTGATTAGATTCCCACTGAATTCTCTGCTTTTACATTGATAACTGGATAAAACCAGCTCTGAGGACAATTTCTTAGACTCTGTGGAATTTAAAGGAAAAAGTAGAATTTGTTATAACGTCAAGAGTTTAGATAATACATCATTGTGAATAATTCCTTCTATAAACACTGAATTTGTATAATTTGTTATTTTAATTTTAACCAGAAATGCACCCTCTTGAAAAATATTTAGTTTATTTTATCTGATATAGCTTGACTTACTTATGAATTTGCAAAGGGACATTTATGAATTCTGAAAAATGAGAGTTGTCTTCACATAGAACTTCACTATCAGGCTGGAACCAACCCTGTGCAAATACATTTTGCACTGACATAAAGTTTTTTCATTTCTGCAGGCAAGGGTGTACAACAGGACAAAACTTGTTCTGTTTCATACATTGTATTCATTATTCTGGAATTCCAAAGAGTGCAATATAAGTAGTTAAGGACAAGAATATTTTGGCTAATGTTTTGGCTTTGAGTGGAATTGCTGTCAATTTTTTCCTAGAGGTTGACATTTAGATTGTTACTCAAATGGCAAAAAGTTGTACTAATTACACGATATTTGAAAATTCAGTAAATCAAGTGAGTTTCTTTACTACTTTGAAATCAAATTACAGAAGAAACATGTACAAGGTACCTTGCAATCTTTTGGGTAAAAAAAAATAAAAAGAAAACTTTTTTGTATTTTGTGTTAAAGTATAGCAAAAAATCACCTCAAAACTGTTGCAATATTTATAAATTATTTTTTTTATCACTATGAATCCAACAAGAAATTCTTTTTTTGTTAATGCAAAGTTGATCCACGTTGTTGCCTATCCTCTGACAGAAAGCAACAATGACATTCATGTTGAATATTACTATCAAAGAGCTGAAGTCAAATCTTCATTGGAGTCTGTCATGAAGGGACTGACAACATAAAAATATATTTTATAAAGCCAGTCTTGCAGCTTTCATCAATATTTGTGAATCTGTATTATAAGCTGACTTGATAATTTTGCTCTTCCCCCAAAATACATTGATATTTTATAGCATTATGATCCTTTTCATTTACTCTAGGGGAAGGAAGAGGGGAGGTCTTGTTCAAATGCAAATTTTATTGAGATACTTATGTAAGAGTCAGAAAATACTGACAAATGTTATCCACAGCTGCCATAACTCAATTAGTTCAGATATCTATGACACTATAAATGCTAAGCCTACACACTAAAGCAATAAAGAAGTATATTGCTTAAAAAAAATGGAGTGGTCAAGTTAAAAGTGATAAACTAAGCAGAGAGATAGACTTGCCTATTTTAGGCAAATAAAACATACCCTTCAGAGTTATCTATTTGTATTTAGAGGTGGTTATTTCCAAGTAAAGGTCTAATTTTTTACCTTGTAAGAGTCAATATAGAAACATCTTTTTTCCTTCATTCTGTTCATTTTTCATTTAGACACCAAAGAGCAATCCCACTTCTCACTTGCTGAAACTATGTGCTCTGAATGACAGCCCAAAGACAGTATGCTTGCCAGTTGCCAATGCCCATTATGGTTGTTTTTGTCTTGATATGATTCCATAAAATCTACCTCACTGGCTTCCCTGCACCGTGAATGCTTAAACTAATCCACTATACCTGGACTGCCTCAAAATCTCAGCATATTCTGGATATGTGCTCTCAAGCCAATCATAATGCTACCAGTGAATGCTCAAGTTTCTGGTGCCATTCACCTGAGAATAGTAGCTTTTGAAGGTTACTATAGATTCATTTCTCATGTAATTGCAAAAATTTCTTTGAGAGAAGAAGTGGTGATACAATCTTACTAGCTTTGTGTATTCTGATTATCTGAAAATGAAGTAGAAAATCTGTACTAAACATTAATTTTGAATGCAGATGGAAAGAACAAAAGCTAATTTGCTATTACATTTCCTGCTTTTACATCAACACAAAGTAAATTCAATTTTTAATCAAAAGAGGAAAATAACCTTTACCCTCCTTAATTACTACACAGAGATAGAATTCTAAGTACTTGGGAATTTTCAGAAAATGAATGTAGATTGTCAGTAACTGACGATAATGCTACAAGCCTCATTCTCTGTTTGCCAAGATTGCTCTAGGAAAAGAAATAGTCACTGTCTATCTTGAATATTAATCCATATAGCCTGGTCTCTGTTTAAGTTCTTCTGGTTGAGATTTTCAGAGGAATTGAGAAGAGTTTAGCAATGTTAAAACATACTGAATTTCAGTGGGATTCTGACACTTCACCTCTGACTATATCTTCCCACAGATCAAAACTGATGTTGAAGTTCTAGCTAGAAACTAGGAAGCCACTCTACCTCAGAGAAAATAAGGTAAAGGGTTGCTCTCAGAGGTATTCCAGGTGAGAGCTAAAACATTTTGTGGGTTTGTATTTCAAGTTAAGATAAAGAGCAGCTTGGTATATGACATGCTGGAGAAACCAGCAAAAAACATGGAGTGAGTAATGATGTCTACAGTGGGAAAAAATGGATGTTATCAGTCAGATAAGGTGAAGAAAAAGAAATAAAGAATCCCTGGAAAAGCATGCTATTTGACTATAGATCATCTACTGAGAATCCAGCAATTCTGCTCTCATGAGAACTTACAAACAGATGGTCATTCTTACTATAAAATTACTATTGCTTTCCCATTTTGTTGATCCTGCCTCAGTCTCTTTCTACTGAACTTGAACCAGCTCTTATTCATGCCTTCCCCCTTTACAAAAGCTGCTTAGCCATTCAGTACCCCTAACAAGGTCAGGTACAATAGAGTTGTAAATATGGGGCTATCACCAGGTCAAAATTTCAGCTGTCTGTGCTTCCTAGCAAGAGGGTAGACAAAATGAGAGCCCTTGGAAGGCTATATTGTGGGTCTTGAGGAAAAAAAAAAATAATTTCTTCATCAGGCTCCAATATATACTCAGTGAGGACGGAATGGAGTCATGCCACAGACACCAAGACTATTTCTGTGAGATCTATAAAAGAAGAAAAAAATCTCATGACCAACGTGTCAAAAGCAAATGAAAGATCTAACAGGGCTGACATGAATGCACCCCAAGTCCCACTACTGCTACCATCATTATATGGCTTTTTTGTACAGTTACTCTCAAGAGGCAGTAGAAAGTGTTTTTATAGATCAAAATATTTAAGGTAGCTCTGTTTGTCTTATAATAATTTATATATTGTTGGAAGAAAAAATACATCCTTTTTATGAATGAAGAGTTTGTTCATTCTGTGATTTTACAAGTGTCTTGATTTATCATAATTTCTTGCATTTCTCTTTATATTCATCTTAGGTTGAAGGGTGAAAACAGTATAGATAAAAATGTAAGGATTATTTAAGGTTGCTGAGAGAGTTCTGCAAAGAACAATGTAAAAGCTGAATGTGTAAAACCAGGCAGAGGCAAGAAGCCTGTTAGCAGCATATGCAAAGATTATATGTGCTTGTTATCATACTGGTGAAAGAACAAATCAAGGACATCTTGTAGACTATGAAATAGTTGCAGTGGCTGTGGTCCAATCATGTCATAAACATGAACATATAGAACCTGAACTGTCATTTATTTGATGTCAATTTGGGTTCTTATTTATTTTCCAGATGCAACTACAATGGAAACAATAAAAGGAAGACTCAACTAGCTGAGGTCTCACCTCTATTTTGTATAATTTGCTGCTTAAAAGCTTACAGAGTAAAACATGTAAATATATGCAGACCTGAGAGTAAGACCTCAGTAAGGAAATTACAGAGTATGGCTGAGGAAACTATGGGCCATAAACAAGAAAAGCACTATGGCTACTAAGCACCTAGAAACCTGCTATAAATTGTTGCAGAGGTTCTGCTTCAGTGGATTTAGTATTCTGGGAGAGGCTGGCGTTTGGACACATGCAGCTGGGAATTTGCTGGGGAAGGAGATCACAAGGATTCTCATCGTACCCAGCCCAGCTGCACCTTTCAGTGTTCTGAATGGGGGAATATGTCAGAGTTATTACCCAGTTCTGGCATGCATATTCTCCTTTAGAACAGCGCAACTTGGAGAGGTACTGGAAATCTCATAAAGATGCTGCTGCTTGTAAGATTTCCACTCCAGTGTTTCCAGTGCTGAGCAATTTCAGATAAGACATGTAATCATTTCAAGTCAGATCTTCTGTTGATGTAAATTAGACTAGGTCCACTGAAATCAATTAAGGTACCTCAATTTTAAAGGGTTTCTTCCTTAGCCTTGAGGTATTTATCCACACCTTATTTTTGAGGTTCTAAATCTTTTAATTTAATTTTTTTTATTAATTTCTCTCATTAAAGAAGTCTGGACCAGGAAAGAATTTTGCGTGCCGTATATTTGCTGGAGCTTTCTACATGTTGTTTTGAAGGATAGAGAATTAAAGGCAAGAAGCTTAAATGTCAACTAAATATATAGGATGAATATAGAGAAGTATAGGGTCAGATGTTTGAATGAGCTTGGAACCTATTCAAACATCCACATAAAGTGGCCAGGTTTTCAAATGCCCAGAGGAGCCAGCGAGTGGGAAACAATCTTAAAATGCATTACTTGTTTCAATTAAATTTGAAGTCAAAGAAATTAGGGGGGCTCTGTCTAGCTTGCATCCAGAGAGAAACGGGAATAAATTCCTTTCCACCTTCAATTTTAGTGATTTTCTAGAATAATTCTTTGTTACTGAACACCATCACAGTTCCCCATAGCACAATTCCATTCTTCCTGAGCCAAGACGATGAAAGGCTGATTAATTCTTTGCAGCTGACTCAGCATTCCCCTGCTGCACACCCCTATTTACAGAAGAGGTAGCTGTGGTCCTTTCTTTGGCCAGAAAGAGAGAATTCTTTTCTTTTCAGCCTGTGGCCGGACGTGTATGTCTTGCTATGCTCCTTTTCACATATTTCATCAGAGCAAACTATGACTATTTTTAATTTGGAAGAAAAGTTTCCAATAAGCATGTCCCAGTCTACCAGAAGTGTACTATGCTGAACCTTCAGAGGAAATAGCCTCCAACATGCACAGCACCCCTTCCTAGTAAAATATAGGAGAATCTGAACTCTGCCAGCTCAAGAACAGCCAGGGACCAGGATGATATATTTATGCTAATTTTTCATTTGTGTTTAATTTTGAAAGTTGCCAACCTTTACAAAAGTACAGCAAATATAATCTTGCAAGTATGACTTGTGAGCAGTTTCCATGATATCCGCTGACAATCTGAGACAATAGCTCTGGGAAAGGTGTGAAATGCCAAACTAATCACAACATGGTGCTAAATCTACAATCTAGTGATATTTTACAAGTTACCAGCACTATTTGGTTACTGCTTAAAGAAAAAGAGAGTAGTTTAGTTACTACAATAATTAAGCCAAATTTGGGAATGTAGAAAACACTACATTTTTCCCAGCAGCAATATTTCTGACATTCACCTGACCCATTTCTTCACAATTTTGGATTTTAAAATACTGGGCTAAACCTTTGTCAGTTCTAACTAACATGAAAACTGACTAACTATGGGACTGTCCTCTCACAAACAAAACCTCCTGAACAATCTGTTGAAGAAAAAGAAAAATTGACTACTATTTGGTCAACCTAGTGAGAACTAACATAACTTGTGACATGATGCCTAAAGCAGCTTAAAGAAACAAGTTGGTGACTTGCACATGTGCATGCTTATGTTGCCAATTTGTATCTTCAAAAAAGATTCTAAAACTTTCCTCTTCTCAGTGTGAAGCATCATTATTGCAATATATGAGCAAATACAGGTCCAGCAGTCTAGGCCATTAGGCCCAACATACCGCAGAAGATTCCCCTCTAACTTTCCTAAAGGAAAGGCTAGCTTGAAATATTTCTTTTGCAAGAACACAGATTTGCCAATCCTTTTTGCTAATTTTTTTCCAAGCAGCAGATAGCCAACTACATAAAGTGCTGATCTGCCAGTTCTGGGTTAGAATTATGGATATCCAGCGTTGCTTCTCCTCCCTTTGCCCCCCATGCCTTAGGAAGAGTGGAAGAATGGAAGACGCACTACCCCCTCAAAGTAAATCCATATGGGGAATGTTTTGTGCAAAAGGTGGTATGGACCACCAGCTGGTAACATTGGGAAGGATTCTACCAAGAGTTCAGCTTTCTCTGCTCCCCCCAAGTCATTTGCAGGCAGTCCTTGGCAGGGTTTCTTACCACTTATATACAGTAGTGCCTCTGAGTTTCATCACAAGTAGCATAGCACTTTTTAAAATACATGCTACATAAAGGTAAGGCATAATGAGCAATACCATACAGATGGACTCACAGATACCTCAAGGCAGCAAGGCATGACCAAATGAGGGGACGAGCAGTCCATTGAATGATGCCGTTACCAGCCCTGAGGAATTTTATCAGTAATATTCTGCCAAAATTATATTAACTGGATACTGCCTGTGCAGGATATTAAAATTTTTTGTTAGTATTGAAGGTAGTTGAGAGGTTATAAACTGTCCCCTTTTGTTCTATAGGTGTTTTACAATGTTTCAGCCAATAAAAATGTGTTTTCCTTTGATTTCCTTCACAGAAATGAAGCATGCACAATATAATCAGCATTGATTAATTTATTTCTCTTAAAATGGATTCTCAAAAAAATTCTGCAGAAAAGACATCACTTTCCTAAGGGGTTTAGATCCTCAATGGCATAAAAGGGAAGCCAATCAGACATTATATCAGGCATACAATTGTAGGATGTGTCCTAACAAAATCCTGCAAATCATACCACAAATTATACTGGACTCCTACATATCTGAAATTCACTGTTACCTGAACCACCTACCTACTGTAATCACAACATTGTACAATGAGGAGGTGCACAGCATTCAGCCTGCCGAGATCAATTTCATGACTCCCAATGCATATCAGATACCCGAGTGGTAGATTACTATATCTGTGTTCTCCTGCCTGTCACAGTGAATAAATAATTTAATATACGGTTGTAGGATTAAGGTTTGATTTTTTTTAGAAAAGTCAAAAGCAGAATGTATCTTACCAAACTTTTATTCATCCCCAAACTCTGATGTCAGAACTATTTGCTTTTCTAAGGATTTTAGACATCTCCTTATGTATCCATTCACAAGAATCAAAAATATTTTTCTTTAACTTAATAAAAAATTGTCATTGGCAATAGTGTACAATTAACTACAGAGTATCTCAGATTGGATTGTATTGGATTTTTTGTTGTTGTTGTTTAGCATACATGTGCAAAAATGGTAACAGAATAGGCAAACTTTTGAATATGAGAAAAAAATAATTTTGAATGTGAGAAAAGAATAATTGCCTAGAATTATTAAGGCCATGCATGCTATGCTAATTCAGCTTTCTGGGGTGCATGATGATACAGGCTTTGATTACAGGATGCCATCATATTTTTTTTCCCTGGGACCTCTGCCTCATTCTGTGCACAGGATGGACAAATGCTCACTTAATGGGCAGTGACCCAATATAGTTTTTATTCTTATTGTTCAGTGGGTAGCCTCTGGCCTTATTTACTGCATACTATTCAGGCCCATATATAAACAAGGAATTATTAATTTCCTCATGAGATTTTCTGTAACTGTCTGCATCACCACATGATTTTACTGCTACAAAACCTCTGCAAGATAAGAATACGTTTCCATATGGTTCCTTTTGCAACATACAGAGAAGTAAGGCACAAATTCTGAAGTTGAAAAAAAATACATTATTTTGAATGCTAAAATTAAGTTGTCTACAACTTAATGTTTCAGAATGTATAGCAAAGTGTCCCTTTGTACTGTCAGGATTGCTGCTCCCTTTCATCTGTCTTGCAGCCCTTTTGGCAGTCAAGCACCAGAGTTCCAGCCTAAACATCACAAAATGAGAAAACCACAAGTAGTAGGTAGCTGTATAAAACCTGACTTAAATGATACAGATCTGAAGAATCCAGGACAAACAGAGAGAATGATATTATTTGGATAAGTTTCCATATTTTTAAAATAATTTTCTTTTTTCTTTTGCATTTCCTCATCTCATTCACCACACAACCAGTAGAGACAAAGACCCATTCTGCAGAAGATAGGATTCTTAATAACATAAATCTCAACCTCCATAGAGTAGGGGTCTCTGGCACACTAAATTTCTCTGGTTCTTTAGACTCCATCAAGGAATGCTGGGTACTGCCAAGATTTTCTGCTTCATAACTTCTTGTATATTATATGAAGAACTGCCTTTAGGGCATCTTTAGGGTATCCTTACCTTTTGGACGTCTAAGCGCATCCCTTCTTTGGGAGTCAAGCATGCTAGTACATTGTATGAGACACAGCCCCATGGAAACATAGTGGAAAACAGCCATTAACAGCTGTATCACAGAGCAGAAGCTTATTTGATTAACTAATCGTGGGCATTTCCTGTCTTTGGAGTGCTTGTTCTTACAAGAACAGTTTTTATGCAGGTTCTAGGTACTTCTTGGTAAGGCAACAGAAAAACAATATTTTTGTCATATAGCATCATACTGACTTCAACATGTGTTAGAAACAAGCAAGCCAGATTTCAGCCTACTCATCTGTCTCACCACCTACTAGTGCAATGGGGGACCATGACCCATCACCAATGAGATCTTCCCTGCGTTTTTGTGAACCTCTTCTGCACTAGTAAGTGCTTTGACAGATGTTTTGATAATTATTCAACAGATGTTTGCTGAGAACAGAAATCTGATAAGGCTCAAGAATTCTGGATTCATTTTTACATTTTGGAGGACAGTGTGCTTTAGGGCTTAGACCTTTCTGCCTGTCTACCAAGCCTAATCTCCAATTTGGGCTGTGTTTTCTCCTGTTTGTCACTGTGCCAGACCACTGTTTCCCCCTGCTTCACCATCCTAGTATCATCATCCTAGTTTCATCATCTTCAGATGTCCTGGCAATATCAGCTTCACATGTTCTATGTCAATTCATCCAATTCCTCTCATACTCTTCAGTCATCTTTCAAGTTGTTGTTGCCAAGATTCTCAACCAAATGCAGGTTATTTTTAAAAAATAACATGATGGAACAAATTTCTCTCAAACTTGGAATCAACAAGCTGGTCTTGCAAATCTTTGGGGGTGGGGGAAGTGTGAATCTGAAAGAGACAATTCTTAAACAAAAAGTTTATACCAACGTGTTAATGTTTTGACACAGTTCTAGGCAACTGAAAACATAGTAGTTTAAAGGGAAGCATCAAACTAACTTGGCTGCAGGCAGCACAGCTGGCTCCACCTACAATAAATCCTTGTCCTTTTCACATAAATAACCAAGCCTGGAAATGTTGCTTTCACATTTACAGATAGATCAGTTTGTCTCTTCTGATGCAGCTTTTTTGTGTCAACTGGCACTAAAGGAGCAGAAAGTGGGCAAGCTTCCCCAGATGTGAATTCCTTCAGTGTGGGCTGACATAGAACCAGAACACTGCAAATGGAGGAGGTGCCACAGTTGCAGCTCTGCTGCTTTTTGGCTATTGACAGATCTTCCTTCCAGAATCACTATCAACCACAGTGTGAAAAACAGCCCTGGGGCTGCTCTCAAATATTTCAAGATGACATGAAAGTATCCACAAAGTAAAGGTGCCATTATCAATTCATGTCTTGCCCATCACTACGGACAGGAATTTTCTTTTTCTCTGGAAAATGTTGATCTGGAGACTTTCTGAAGAAACATAAACACACCAATGCCAAAGGTGGAGCTCCTGGTCAAAATAGTACAACTACTCTATAATTTATGTCCAGTTTTGAACCCAGACTTACAGTGTATTGATTATATTTGGGTGTATAAAGCATGAGACAATGCTGGAACATGTCAGGAGGGAAAAATTGAGTTTGTTCTAATTCCTAATACAAGCATAAGCATGAACATACTAGTCATAGTCCTGGCTGTACTTTCCCACCTGACTCCTCCATACCAGATCTTGCATCTCTTTGCAACAATATTATACAACAAATATCAGGAAAACAAACTGACCTTTCTAAATGTGCCTGAGTTTACAACATAAATGCACACATAGAGCACAGCATGACTAATCTGCTTTTAGACAAGGTAATCAAAGCAAAAAGGAGTCTCACTCAGACCAGAATAGTCAAAGCAGTGACAGTCAAAACCCTTATTCTCACTCTCCCACATCGCAGGTATGTGCCCTAAATATGACTCTATTTGCATTTCTGAATCTGCTAAAAATCTGTCTGTGTAGGCGAACAATTTTTTAAAATCTTGAGTATACCCCAGTGCAAAAAGGGAAAAAACAATTCTGAAAATCACATAAAAGGTTTCCATGTTTTTTAGTTTTCATTGTTTCTTTCACAAAATGTAGCACCCAAATACTTGTGGTTTGAAGAGTGGATTGTCATAAAACTCTCTAACCACCCTCGCACGTAGAATATGCTTGTAGCCCAAGCAAACGGTCCGACAGCCATGACTCTCATCAAAAGCCCTGTACTTGTCACCAGAAGCAGGAAAAACAACAAAGTGGCCCAACATTACCAAAAGCTACTTTTGGGGATAAAATAGCTTTAAAGTGAGGCAGGGATTCCATAGACGTTGAAGCATGGTATCTGAGAACTAAGCTGGTGCCATTTAATGGCACTATGGTACCTGCACCAGAAGAAGAGTTTGCACAGCTGATCAGAGCAATGTTTCCACTGGAAGATACAGACATTATAAGTTCTACTGGTAAAAGTTAAATCAAGATCTTTACAAGGGTCTGAAAACACTGCGTCTATGTTATTTCATCAGCATTGTCATTCATTGCCACTTCTCCACTAGTTTCTTTAGTTGGTTTTACGTCTATATAATGTGAGGGTCTTCCCCTTCAGTGTATGTCCCATGGAGTAGTTTTCCTTTCAAATCTCACTTCATTCACGAAACATCTGAGTTTGGCTCTGTCTCTGCCATTATTCATCTGTGTAATCATATTATTTAATTCTGGAAGGCCTTTAGGGATACACTTTGCATGAAAAGAACCATCTTAAGTCTTGAACTGTATAATCAATAGCAGCAATGTGGTTTTCATAGTAATGCTTTGACCCCTCTTGTATGCCAGATAAAGAGCTAATGCCAACTACTGACCTCTTACCTATTTGGTACAGCCTGTCATGATCCTTAAACCACAGCACATACGAAGCATGATAAATACATTTTCCTGAAGTCAAAGTCTGGGTAGCAAAGAACTGTGAAATAATAAATGCAAATAAAAAAATATGGATATACATTGTTTAGCATAGTTATACATATGACAGCAATAATCACATCACTGTCAAAAGAAATGTAGTATATCACAGCAACTGAAAAATACCATTAAAAGTCTATGAAAATGCAGCTGCTAAATCATCTAATTGTTTATTTCTAGGCATGAAATCATATCTCAGCCGTTGACCTAATCAAAATGGAAAGGGACTTATAATTTGACTAAAACACATGTTGATGATGAATAGTTTATTCCTAAATAAAAACTAATAAGATGACCCACACAGCAAAAAATTACTTTTAATTTTTCCTTGTCTCACTACTGTAGAGAAAAGAAAACACAACTTTCATAAAGTTCTGCTCCACCATTATTTTACATTTATGCAGAATATCTCACTGATCACATATTCCATAGAAACATAGAATCATAGAATCATAGAATAGTTAGGGTTGGAAAGGACCTTAAGATCACCTAGTTCCACCCCCTCTGCCATGGGCAGGGACACCTCATACTAAACCATGTCACCCAAGACTCCATCCAGCCTGGCCTTGAACACCACCAGGGACGGAGCATTCACAACTTCCTTGGTCAACAGATCCAGGCTAGCCACATGTTCTGTAAATAGGTGTGCACATGTGCCAAGAAGTTCAGTTTCTCATTTTGTGTGAAAAATACACAGATAGAGTGCCTTTCAGGTAGGAAAGAACATACATGTTTTTAAGGACAAGAGCGCTTACTGATACTCATTGTACCTGGGTCTGAGTGTCGTGGTTTGAGCTTATCACAAATATGATTAGACACGCTCCGGTCAGATCTGTCGTTATCTCAACCCTTTGTGCCCCACGTTGGGCGCCACAAAGAACTGTCGTGGTTTGAGCCCAGCAGGTAACTCAGAACCACGCAGTCGCTTGCTCACTCCCCCGCTTCCTCCTCCCCTTGCTCCCGGAGGGATGGGGAGGAGAATCGGAAGAATGTAACTCCCACGAGTTGAGATAAGAGCAGTCCCGCAACTAAGGTATAATACAAACCACTACTGCTACCACCAATGATAATAATGATTAGTGAAATAACAAGTGGAGAGGATACAGTTGCTCACCACCCGCCAACCGATACCCAGCCCGACCCGAGCAGTGATCTGGGCCTTCTGGGTAACTCTCCCCGGTTTATATACTGGGCATGATGTGCTATGGTATGGAATACCCCTTTGGCTAGTTTGGGTCAGCTGTCCTGTCTCTGCTTCCTCCTGGCTTCCCCTCCTCCCTGGCAAAGCATGAGACTGAGAAAGTCCTTGGTTGGAATAAACATTACTTAGCAACAACTAAAAACATCGGTGTTATCAGCGTTGTTCCCAGGCTGAAAATTAAAAAACACAGCACTGCACCAGCTACTAAGAAGGAGAAAAATGACTGCTATAGCTGAACCCACACACTGAGACACAAGTTCCTAGTACAACAGTTGTATGGAACCTCAGAGCCTTACTGCACAGGTGGTTAGGTTTTAATTTGCTAGCATGGGTAGAGCTAAATTACTTCTATTGAGGCCATAGTTCTGTTTGTGATATATAAATTGAGCCTAAGACATGTCTATTAGGGAATGAAGATGGACAATTGGAAAGACATGAATGGCACCATCTAAATTTTCCTTTATTGCAATAAAAGACTCAAACAGAAGACACAGATAGCATCTCCCAGACACAGAGGGTTATTCAAGTCAGTGTATATTCTAAAAAATTTAACGCTGAGGCTATGATTCTAGGCAAATTGTATTTCTTAAGAAGTACTAAGGACATTTGAAATAATTCTGTCACCTTTCACAATACTTTTCATATACTTCTGTGAAGTATATACACATAATGTACATATTTACTTGTGCTTTAGATGCTATAGTTTATTCCACCTGTCTTTGCAGAAAGACAAGTCTTCTATCAATCCTGTGCCATACCTGCCAATCCCATAGGGATGAGATAAAATGGTGCCAGGAACCTGTGATTAGGTAAGAACTTCCTTCTCCTGCAGTCTTGTGTTGAATGTCTTGTTTACTCTTCCCTTCAGTAGGACATGTTTTTATGCATCATTCCGTAGGACAATACATTAAGAAGGAAAATTGCTTTCACAGAGTTTAATGCAAATAGGAATCTTTTCTGGCAGTACTCATCCTTAAAAGAGTGTAAAGCCAAGCTGCCTTTTAATGATCCTGGGAAAAAAAACTACTGATGTTTTATTGTGCTCATTGCATCATTTTTATTCAGTAGTTGGAAGAAGGAAAAAAAAAAAATAGCTATTAAAAACAATCTAATTTTCTCAGCATCTTTCTGAGGTAAGTGAACTTCTGAGTAGATCCTAATTTACACAAATTAATACTACCTGCTGTGACATACCTGTGCTGAGCTTGTTATAGTTTAGTCCTGCTTGATTGAACCAGCTTTTAAAATCACAAGTTGTTTCCAAATTACCTGCTTAAAGCTAATTCCAGCAGGGTCTGCTCCCTATTGCTGCTGTTCCCTGGAGTTATTTTACCATAGCACAGCCTCCTGGACATTCAGGGGCTCTTCATCTTTGCTGCCTTCCTCTTCATCCTCCTCCTTCTCCACAGCTGTGTATCCATTTGAGCAGCAGCAATACTCCTTTAGCCTTGCTTTGATGTTCCTTGTCCTTATTCTGGCAATCACTTGATATTTAAAAGTCAGCAAGAACTTTGTTGCAGAAGCTATATTATCAAGTGCCCTGGTTATGTTATAAGTATATTTGTTTATTTATTTTCTTGTTAGGTTTCAAAGTACAGTCAATACTTTTTAATGTCAACCATAAGCAGCCACTGACAGTTACGATGGGCAATAGATCAAGACATTTGAGGCTGAGGTGAGCAACCTGAAGTCTTCTGGCAGAAAAGCTGAGCATCCTCTTTTTAACACATATGACTCACAAAATAGCTTAGGATCTGTTGCAGCCTTCTTTGTCTTAAATGTTTATTATATTATAATTATTAGTTTATGCTACTGTAAGACGTGAGTACAGAAATAAGCTACTTACTGTTGAGATAACACTAAGTTACACTAGACACTGTAATGAAGATAGGCTAATTTAAACTAGACACTGTAGTCACCACATAGTTATTCCCACCTCTAATGGGTCAGGATTATAAACAGTCCCACCCTAGACATATAGCAAGGATCTGTGGTTGTTCTCATACATCCTATAGAATTGAATGAGAGCCTTGCTTTACAGAGGGTATGAACATCCACCTCTCCCTTGAAAATCTTTCTGCAGAAATTAGACTCTGAAAGCAATTCTGCAAAATGCAAAATATCTTCGCCTTGCTCAGAAAAATGTTTTCAGTAAATGTTTAATGTTAAACATAAAGCTGCAGCCAGTTACAGCCAATTTGGAGTTCATCTTCTTTAACATAGATGTACGTCTTTTGGTGGGTTGTGCTGGAAGTCTCAGTAGTTTGTAGGAATGAGTCAAGTAATTATGACTTGAGTAAAGTTGAAAGACTGAGAAATCAGGACCTTGTCGATTAGAATGAACTCCAGGTCTTCTTCCATTCTTTTTTCACCTAGAAAAACAAAACCTACTAGTTTCTTCTGTCCTCCCCACTACAAGTCTCCTAAACAAAAAAAAAAAAAACCAAAAACCAAAAAAACCCCAAAAAACAAAAAAAAAAAAAAAAAGAAAAAAAAAGAAAAAAAAAAACCCCACACAAGCACAAAATAAATCTTACCTATTTTTTGCATTATTTAAAACAGTCCAATAGCTATTCTTCTACATCTCCTGTCTATTCAATGTAAGTGAAAACCATAAAATGAAGTTGAGTAATTCTGGCACCCAAAGAAAGTGCAAGGAGACACTTTTGAACAGCCAGAGGACACAAAAGCACTGCTATATTATACTCTTTGTCATTCCAATTTTAACAATAAGTATATTAATCACCAGCACCACTGAAGTTTGGTGTGCAATTAGCATTTCAACGCCCTCTCCCTCTGCTGGGGTGGAGCAGTTTGCCTCCATTGTGAGCTTCTTTTAATTGTGGTGCAAGAATGGACGGTTCTGTGATTGCATTTTGGAAACTGGTGGCAGTTCAGTTGTTAGAGGCGAGCTCAAGCTTCTTTGTTTGTTTGTTTATTTGTTCCTCTACTTGTACTTCTGCTGTGTTAACTCATGGAAATTGCCCAGGGACAGATTTAAATCAAACACAGACAGTTTCCATTTTTGCTCTGTAACTACTAAGATGTGTTTAAAAGGGGCTGCTGCTAGAACATAAGGCATGTCTGGAGTGTTTGTTTACTTGCTGTTCTGAGCATGTGCTCTTTTGTTAAGAGAAAGGGCTTTCTGTGGTATATATGTCCGGTGCCAGTGGCTAAGCCTCTTTCAATAATTAAAAATAATAGTGGACTGAGATGGGTTATTCAATTTTTTCAACATAAAGATGTGTGTATGCTATTTAATGCAATGGCTTCAAATATTAACCTGGTCTTTTAAAGATCTCCACAAACTGCACAAACACACATATGTAAATGGTTCCTGGGATTATGCCTTGGCAACTTGAAAATGTTTGTATTTCTTCTGTGCTGGGTATATTTTGCTTTCCTAAGCAGACAAGTCCTTTCTGGTTAATCCTGCCCAGTGCTGTGACTTGCCCATCCCATGGGGATTTGGTGCATGGAGGTTATTTGTTCTATTAATCAGGAGGTTCCTAAATTTTAATCCTTGGTAAAGCACTGGATTGCCATCTGACCTTGGCAAGTCACTTGACCTTCTTTTGCCTCAGTCAATCCAGCTGGAAAATTGGGTAAAAAGCAAGACTTTACTGAAAAACAGATGCTGCATCTGAGATGAGATTCTTTTTGCAAATAATAACGCAACCAGAGTGAGACTGAAAAGGGAACCTTTGCAAAAGGCAACTTTCTGGACTTTACTGATCTTTGTTACACTTTACTGATCTTTGTTACACTTTACATTTTGGTAGGAGATTCATCGAAATGCCTTACTTGACAAAACAATGTATGCTGGTGGATGAGTGGCTGATGCAACATTTATGCAAGGAGTTTTGTTTAACTTGAAAGATCACATAGCTTTCTTCATCTAGTAATTTACACTGGCTTCTTCTTGATGTAGGAGGAATGAGGTAATGAAGGGACCAGACATGGATATCATATCTGACTAAGCCATCAATATGCCATGGGCCAGATTCTCTGGCCTACTCAGCTCTGCTTCAGTGTTCCTATGGGAAAAAAAAAAAAAAAAAAGGAAAAAAGAAGCAGTCAGTGCTTCTCTTCTGCTTGGGGAGGCAAAAATGCATTTTTCTGAACCATCCACCCTTGGATCAAAGAGATAGTCTATGTTCCTAAATTCTTCTTCCACTCTATTGTTCATCTTTTACTCTGACTGCTAATTAGTATACTGACGATGTAGTTGGTGTTATCTACACAAATATGCCAAATATCACTGGGGACTGGAGTGTCACGTGTCCTTAAAACTCTAACAAAATCTTGATATTTTATACAGAAAATCAAATTTGGCTCAATACAAAAGCTTACTTGAAAGCGTAACAAATGGGCAATGGAGACTAACATTACGACTTGACTGGAAATGACATCCCAGTAGAGGATAAGATATAATAAAGAAGTGAGAAGTAATGATGAATTGATCATTTGCTCCTGGATATATTTAAGATACTGCAAGAAACTTTACTTGTTTTTGTGCATTATGACAATTACTTATGCTCTTGTTTACTCTTGCAAAATTATTAAATACCTTACAGTTCTGCATGATTTCAGTGAGTTCAGCATTACTATCGGCAATTTTTTGAAGTCATAATACTTTTTGAATTACTAAATAGGGATTAGAGCTTGCCTACAGGATGTTAAGTTCTGAAAGAGAGGTCCTCTATATCCTTAGCATTGTTTAAATTTGAAATAGAAAGTGGAACCCAAATGATGGAGGCTTACCTAAAATGAAATTAGAATAAAATGGTTGCAGGCTTCAAAAAACAGAACTACCGAGTTTTGCAAAAGTAACTGAGTGGGAAATAATTCTCTTAGGTAAAGTAAGAAAACACTAATTAAAGGAGACAATCAAAATTTTGTATGGTTTTTGGAATTTTGTTTTCTTTTTTTCCAGTTCTTCTATTGGTCTTCTAATCTCAGAGGCAAAGGTTCATATTTCTTCTTACTAATTCTCTATGACAATAACTTGGCAACTTTCCCTGCAAAAAATATGCTGGTGGTGTTTTAGGTCGGCCTTACCCTTAGAGAGAAAAGTGGCATGGTAGGAGTCATTGCTTCTTGCAACAAAAAAATAGAGACAGGCATTTTTTTCTTTGGTTTCATAAGGAAGAATTTCTGTTTACTGTGCACAGCACACGTTACACAAAATACACTGTGGCTGGGCTGAGAATACTTTTCCATGTGGAGGGTAATCCTTAACTGGTAAATGAGTGGTGTGATATGGCTTTGAATGGCATCTCCCATATCATCTTCCCATAAAGCCCCATTGAATAAGCACCAAATAAAGAATATTTCTATCACCTGTCAGCCCATACATGAAGGCATTAAATCAGTTTAAAAAATCAGCCAAGTAGTTTAGAAAGAAATCATTCAAAAAGACCTAGGTTTTCTGAAGAAACAATAGATTATTTTCTAATGGAAAATTCCAAAATTGTAACACTAACTTTTACCTTAAAATAAGATAAAAATCAAAATGAATGAATTAAAAATCTATGACTATAGTAATTAAAAACCTTATCAAATCACATATTTTCACATATTTTCACCTTTTAAAATAGTAAATTTCAGCATATCAGAGGGAAATGATTCATTAAAAGCTCTCCTAACAAAATCTGTAATTGCATTATAAATCATTCTGTGGAAAAATATGATTTGTATCTGATGTCTAGTTAAGCTATGTTATATATAATACAATGCTAGGCACTATAAAAAAGCAAAGGCAGGGACAATTCCTGTTTTCTGAAGAATTTGCATTCTAAACAGAAAGAATGTAACAGGGAACAGATGCATCTTTGTTCCTTTCCCTGTCCCTTCTGATCCTTGCTCATACCACTCTCCTCTGTTCGAGTGTGCATCTCCATCCAATATTTCTCCCCCTCTTTGAATTCTAAATCCACTTGCAAGGCATTCTCCAATTTCAGTTTCATTCAGACTTTCCATCACCGGCTGACTGATGTGTAGAGAAGTGCTTCCATCTCACTGCAAGGTGCCTCAATAAAGGTTATCCCATGTGCATGGGTTCTGGTACTGGATTAGTTGTACGGACAGACTGCAGAGACACAAGTCATGCCATTCAACATCATCCTCTTTTTTGTTCCCTACCTCTTGCTCCAGTGTGATACTGGTAGCCCTTAGGTGTTAGAGTTTGTCCAATGTTAGTTACTGGGTGTATTTTCTCAGTGGATTCTTGAGCCATATGTTTCCATCTGTTATAATATTTCCCTTCTTTCTACTGACAACTATTACTCACTTTTATCATCTCCTTCTTCTTGACTGATGTTACTATATTAAGAAGAGGACAGGAGTGTATAAGCATGAAAATGTGGGCATGGATGGCTATTTTTTACATGTGTTACGTGGTAACTGGGAAATATGTTACATTTGTCAATGAAAATCCAAGACTTAGTCCTGCATTTTTCATTGATGCAGAACTACTGGAGGCACAGGGGGGTGTGTTTTCTGACAGCACACTTCTTTGACTATTATTTTTTATTTTGGAAGTTTAGGTAGTTGCTACTGATAACATGTTCTGGTGACGAAAAAGAAAAAGAATTCAGGTTATTGTATTTAACCTGTACAGTGTCTTTAAGTGAGAGCTGAGGGTGTTTGACCCTGTCTGGACCAGGCTTTGAGGATTTAACCAAACAGTGAACTCTAACAACCATCTTGCCTGTCTTCCTGATAACCTGACTGCATTCACTGTGTAACTGCACAGCTTTCTGATAAAATTCACCTTGTACTCAGGACCAATCTCAAAGAGGAAAAACAAAACAAAACAAAACAAGCACTTCCCCCACTTTCTGGGGAAGGGAATATTTTATTCTTTCTTCTGGGCACATACAGAAAATAGTAACATTTTAGTAATGTCATGGTCTAAAGAATATTTTTTTCATTGGGATGGCCTTCAACTATTTGTTTTAATTACTATTTATCAGTAATTAAATACTCTATACCTGATTATGTAGATGCATAAAAGAAGTATATGCATGCTTTTTTTTCACCTATCAGGTAGCGTTCTCCATCAACAGTCAATAAATCACACTGGGCTTATTTTATTTTTCTCTTTCTTGATCAAGCAAACAGTACATCAATGCAGGAAAAATCTTACTGCCTGTTGAAGTTAGAATTCTTCCCATGCCTCTTTTACTGTCTTGGAGAATTGATGGAGTTTGAGGTCTTGTTCTGTCTCCTTTCCTTTCCTGGTATATTTCTATTTAAAGTCTCACTGCCTGATAAAATGCCTGTATTTAGTGACTCTGGCTCTAGCAGTTTCATCTCCTGTGAGAAAAATGAAGGCTTCATATAAGATCAAGTAGGTAATAGCTACCACACACCAGTTCTCTGTAAGACTTATTTCTTAAGACCTCATACAGTACTCAGAGAAGTGATTGGACTAGCCATTGGATCAAGCCTTTACTTTATGCAAAGATGTCCCAAGACAGCCTAAAGGAAGATGTGAATAATATTTAAAGCAAAAGACTGACTCTTGTGTTATTATTTTTACTAGGATTATTGTTAGCATTCATGTCATACTTTTCTTTAAAATCCCCTTCCACTGCACCAACATAGATTTAGAAAGAATAGTTTCCTTTCCACTCAGCTCCCCAGAAGTGTTCTGGGACAAGCTGCAGTGATTATAGAGGCAACATCATGTAAGTATTAGCATGATTAGACTGCCATGTCTTAGATATCACTCAGCTCCCACTACTCTGGAGCCTATGTATTCCTGGCAGTCCCCCTGCAAAGGAAGTAGTTTGTGTGTTGATGGATACCATGCAAATTGCTCTGTCTGAAGGAGCTCTTGCACAGTCAACCTATCTGAGAGGATTAAAAAATAGATTCCCTCTGCCTGTGTAATGCTGCCACTCAAACCACACCTAAATATCAGTAGGAGACTGAATATTTGGAGAATTGTTGGTTTTGGCTAGCAATTACTATGAAGCATCCAGCCAGATCCTGAGCTCAGTGGCATGAGCATAAAACCAAAAGCCAACAGAAATGGCTTAAATACTGCAGGTTTACACCAAACCAGTGTAATCAGAATAACCTCACTGCACCCATGACCATCTAAGAAAAAAAAAAGCACTACAATTCTTTGTGTAAGTTCATGTGAAATTTTGCAGAGTACTGTCTGCTTTGCATACTTTTCATTAGTATTTACAACTATTTAAAGAAAGCTACCAGTGTTGTCAAAGCAAATTAACTTGTTCTTTGAAAATCAATCTTCCTTTTTTTTAGGTGTATACTGTATATCCTCACAGGTTTTTTGCCACTGATGGTTTGACACGTTTTTATCTCCATGAACAACAAAGCCATGCATAATTCCATGCAATTGTCTTTTAAGATATGAAGGGGAAAAAAACCCTAATTTACAACACAAATATATTAGGGTTTTATATAAAAAGCATCACATGTATTGATCAAAATGACTTTCTTTAAAATATTTGATGCTCAAAAGAGAACTAATTGTATTACATGTTATAAGTGTATATTATCCCATTCAAGCTGTGCCAAACAGGAAAATTGACAACAAAGCATCTTCACTGGAGTTACATACCTTCAAGTTGTAATCAGATAACAGTGCCTGTATACTAAAGTAATATTATCCTAAAGGACCTTTTCAGATACCACCTAACAGGAGTTTGGAATATCTTTATTAATCTTTATGTAGATTAAAAACACCTCCCACATATATCTTGCATTTTTGTACCTCTTAGTTTCCAAATATGTTTGTTAAGACTAGACAGTGTTTGCACATAATGAAACTGTTACTTATATAGTTCAAAAACCTAAAGTAGGACAGTTAATATAAAGCACACCTATACGTACTTATAAACAGTACAAGATGAAAACAGAATTGTCATGTATACATACACATCATATATATTCTATAATAAACTCTTCCTAATCAGTTGTGCACTTTATAAAACAAAGTAAGAGAAATGACAATGCTGTCATTTGTATATTCGCCCTTAGTTCTCTAATGGAAAGCTTTTTTTTCCTTGCCAACTCATTCCTGACAGTGTTAATGATTCACTATAAAGCAGCTTCTGTGCTATGATTTGTGACATTCAGGCTGGTTAGATGGGAGGACTAGGCAGGTTTCTGGGGAGTGTTTTGGATGCAGAAATGCCTTGAAGATAGCACTTTATTATATTTAGGACAAGTATGACATCCCACTTCAAGGAAAAGGCCCCTATACATATTGAGAAGGGATTTCTATGGTTTAAGTGGGGAGGAGAAGGTTAGTTTAAAAGAATGTCTCTCTGTTTTTTGAGACGACATAAAGATAGGAGGTAGAGAAATGGAGGCAGGAGGCAGAAGGATTATGGATAATGGAAGAATTTTGCCTGAGGGTATGTGCCTGCTTTGCCTATTCCTGTATAACTAGAATATTTATAATTCAAATGCTTATCTTTAATAATTAAAAACCAAGGAATATTAAAGACAAAAGGTAGAGAATATTATGTACACATATGTAGGCATCATGCATTAAATCCCCACAGTTGCAAAATATAGCAAGAGGTAGATTTAAAGGGGGTTAAAAAAGTGAATATTTTAAAGTGTCTTGAAAAAAGAATCTCTAATTCACTCCAGTTCTGCCAGAAGTGATACCCCTTACTTCTTATTTCTACACATAACTAGTCATGGGGAGAGCTACTAAAAATACACTGCATGGTGGCTTGACATCAGCACATCAACAATTAAAAAGTAGATACAAATATTTCAGGTTTTCTCAACCTTAAAAGTTTTGCTCATGATTTATGAAAACATCCGGTTTGCAAGGGCAATTGCATTTTGCTTTTACAGGACAGTTAGTTACATTGTTTAAGAAAACTGCTAGTTGCAACAGAATGTAATATTCTACCACATTCAGTAACACCCTCTGATCTGCTTTCCACAGACAGCAAAGAAACAAAGAAAAACAGCCATTGCTGTGGATAGAAAAGAGTGTTTGAAAAGAGAAAGAGACCTCAAATATGCCCCTAGGTATTATAAAGCTGTCAATTACAAGCAGAAAAACAATACAAAGGCTGCAACAAATAATTTATAAAGAGAAAACTATGCAAACAAATAATAACAAAAATTAATCGCTTAACTTTGAATTATTTGGAAGATGCCATTTAAAAAATTATGAATTAGTGCAACAAAATCAAAAAAGCTATGGTTAGAAATATGTCAGAAACAGAAATCTTGGAAACCAAAATATGAGTAAATCACAGATTCAAGTCAAATTATTCATTAAGGGCAAAGTAGTTCAACTTTGAAGTATGTTGCCTTTATGAAAGTGAATTTATGGATGATAGCTTAAACTAATGCTTGAAAATCAGAGGTGTTAATATTTACACCTTTGCTCATTACAGCAAGGAAATGACTAATGAAGAATTAAACATCCAAGTCTCTTTGCTTCCCCATCAAACTATAATCTCTGGCTGAACATTAACACAACCTGACAATAATAGGAAACTCTTCTTCTACATATATATGTGTATGTATATTATATATATAATGTAAGCTTTTAAAATGGATGCTAACACATCTGTTTACAAGTTTAATATACTTGCACTGATACCAAACTGCAGCTAATGAATAAGACTAGTTGAAATCATTATTCCGAATGGAGGAAACTGTTCGTAATCTGAAACTATATCCAGGCTTTTAATAGAGGCCTGAAATATTACCGATCGAATAAAAACCCATGAAGATTGCTGTTATTAAAGTACAAATGTCTGAAAAAGATGTTTTTATGGGTATTTTGGGATTTTACCTTTTTTTTTTCCCAAAAAAAAAAAAAGCATCAGAAGTTTTTTGTTAGGGCATGAATCACAAACTATCCCAGTCACTGAAGGCCTCTCATTGACTTCTCAGTTTTAGCTTTGACTCATGGGACAAAGAAACAAGAGAAATATTTTTGTATGATTTTTAGGACTTACAGTGTAAGTCTTAAAATTTTCTGAAAAGGGCATGTACAGGTAATAATTGAATACAATGACACATGCATTATCTGTTCAATGCCAGAGTAACATACGATTTCTATGTGTTTGGGACTTGCTATACAGCACACAGTGCTAGTAAGGTTAATGGTAATTAACCAGTCATGGGCTGCACTCAGGACAGTGAGTCTGCTAGCCCAGTACAGGTAACCTGAACGTATCCTGTCTTAACCTTGCATCCACCATGGCATAGGCTCAAGGCAAGCAAAGAATAGGTAGGATGCTGTTCTGTGCCCACATCCTGTCAACACAGGTCGATGATGATGAGTAATAGATGGGAAAGATATGTGACAATTAATTAAATTTGACTACTGTGCTCTTTTTTTATTATTTATTTATTTTTGCTGTATGCATTTTAAGTTTCTAGTAATTGCAAGGTTTTATTTTTGAGGAGGGCTTTTGTGAAGAAGACTTGCTGAAAGTAATTTTATACTAGTTTAACCAAATGCAGATACTACCTGTTCATGGACTTATTAAGGGACTGGTATGCTTGGAGGTTTTCACTTTAAACTAAACCAAATTTCTTCATGTATGCACCTCTGTCCATCTGAAAGGCCATTATTACAAAAGAAAGGAAGATATTTTTTGACAAATTGATACATATAATCAGTATAATCAATATAATACCTTGAGCAGATCACAAATAAAAAGCTGTTAGACCTCAGTGTTTTCTTCCATCCAAACACAGCCCAGGTCCCTTTCCTGAATTTATATCTGTCCATGGAATACTTTTATCAGCCTTTCTGCATTTCACGCCACCTACTTTTTCAGCCCAGAGAGCTACCTCCAGTCTTCCTTCTTTCCCAATACTTTTGCAACCATGTCATCTTCAGCAGAAAGAAGGATCACTGCTGAGCTTTGCCTTCATGGCTGCTCCAACATACATTTACTAATTCAAGAAAAGAGAATTAAAAGAAAAAGATATTAAGGAAAAATAAATCTGTGGTTTGGGTGTTGAGGTAAAAAGAAGGTTAAGTCCAAACAAACCCACTCTTCCCAGTATACAGACTGGGCCAGCTTTTTTTTTTTTTTTTTTTAATTAGCAAAAATATTAAGGACTTTGATATGGCTATGATAGTAGCGTCCAGAATAAAAACCTCAAGAAACTAAGCCTGCATCAGCATGTGTGCAGGAGTAATACAGAAGGTGAGACACTGTAACAATGAACGGGGTGAACATTGAGATTGTTTGAAAAGCATCCTGTCTGTGATCAGAAAAAGGAGGAACTCCGAGGAAGTGCTAAAGTAGACAGTAAGAGTTTAGTAGCACAAAAGTGACTTTAACAATGCCACCCAGGATTTCAGTGAAGTGACAGAGCAGGGAAGATAAGCAGTGGACTGCAATAGCTGTGAACTTCAGCAGGGGCTCCACAGTTTGTATTATGGAGATTCTTAAACTGCTGGCAAGCAGTTGGTAACACTGGAGTAAGAATTATTGGTATTCACAAAATTCTCTATTCTCCTAAGCCTGCCATTCTCTGAGTATTAAACACTACAAAAAATACTGCCTTTTGAAATATGTAGTATTTGTCTATGTGAACCTTTTCCTAGGTTTGATGGCCACTTTGTTACATGCATTTAGGATACACAAGGAGGAGATAACAAGTTATTTTAAAAAATTAATAGCATAGCGGCTTCCTGAGGTTGAACATGCTCAACTTTTAAACATCTTTTATAATTATAACATGGAAAACACCTTCCTTTTAAAATTAGATGATTACAGATGTAGCAAGTGGCTGCCTATGTGAGTTCACTCAACTACAGGTTCTCCAATATCTTCTAAATAATCCAGGTGAGGTGACTGACTCTATGAGGATGTGAACAAGCCTGCATTGAGATGGATGCAGCCTGTTCCTGGAATTCCTCTTCAGTATTGTCTCATCTTTTTTTCTGCATGTCACACTCCCAGGTACAAGAAGTTCACACATATTGCAAGCTCTTCATCAAGGCATTGAAAAAATGTAGTCAAGTATGCCCGAGCAGAGACATGACAGAATATGCAGGTAAATTGCTGAACATTGGATTTGCATCCTCAATTTTGTGGTACAGCTGCTGCAAGTGTTTGATCTACAGTCAGCAAAGCAGTTTGCAGTTTGGTCCAGTAACGGATGAACGTGACCAGTGGCTTTCCCATACTCTAGTAATAGTAGATGTTTTTCTGCTAAATCATGCTCATATAAATATCACCTCCAGAAATGAACAAGAATCCTGGTATGTTCCTCTGGTTATCCAACTGCATGCGTGAAGGTAATCTTTGTTTGGCAAAGAGAGAGGGGACTTGCTATATCTGTACTTGAACAGTGCTCGTGAGAACTGAAGGATTAAATGGGAAGCAAGGTGAAAACTACATGGCTATAAGATTCTGGAAAATAAGGGAATAAAGAGAGAGTAAGGAGGTACAGATACAGGTAACTACAGATACAGGTTAACTACAGGTAACTAGAGATCAGCCCAAGTACTTCCAGCAAAGTACATCGAAGCTGCAGAACGAATGCAATTCACTCACACTTTCAGCTTCAGCTCATAGTGCATATGACTGTGGTATGTATAAGGGTAGATGGTAGGAAAGTATGGATACCTACATATGTGTAGACAGCCCCTCAGTTCATACACCCAATTTTATGCCAGAAACTACCGATGTCTAGAATGAAAATGAAGGAAATTGGCAGGACATCATGGATTCCAAGATATTTATAAACTTGGAAAGCTTTAACAATGTAAAGCTGTCTTAAGATGGAGCCAACTACTGAGAATGCTGGCAGCCTGGAAGCTAGAAAGCTCTGTATCTTCATCTATAGATATGTTTGAGCATGTTTCAGCATATTTGTGCTGCTCTTGTAATATACTAAAACTCAGAACATATCCCTCAGCCTGTCAAGAGCCAAGTCCATTGTTGCATTTTGGTATTAGATTTCTGGTTTTCCTTTTCATTATCCCACCCCCAAACTCTTCATTAGTGCTATCTTGTTTGTACAGAAATTGAAATGCCCTAAAAAAAAAAAAGTGTGTGTTGACCAACAGAACATAATATTGCTTTCACAACTCCTGCATGACTTTTTCTTGGTAAAGTGAAGAAAACTCCAAGCTCTTAAATTAATCAAAATTCTTTAATGTTATTATGATAATATTTAATCAACTTCTAAAAATAGCATGCTAGCGAACATGTCTATTGGAATCCTGTCCAAGAGACAGCATACAGACACACACACTCGTGGCCTTCCATGTTGCGACAAACCAGCTGAAGTAGCTGGGAAGGCTTTATGTTAGCATCTAAAGGCATGTTGCCCACGGCTAGAACACAGTGTATATGCTCAAACATGCAACTTTCTTTCAAAACAGCATATGCGTAAAGAATTAAGACACCAACGGACATTACAAAAAAAAAAAAATTTACTTGCCTAATCACCAATGTTAGTCTGAGTAATAAACAAAATGTGTTAGATACACTAATTTATAGAGAACAATTATAGAAGATTAGTACTACATCCAATAGAATTCTTCCTGTCACTGGAATGTTAAAATCACTGGCTATACCCTGTTAGGAAAGAGAGGGTAATTAAAGGACAAGCAGTGGATAGTGTACGTTAAAGATAGCATTATCTGCTCTAAAAGTATTGACGAAGTAGGAAAAAAAGGACTTTGAATGCTTTTTGATCGGCATATTAAATGATAAATCATGAGCTGGGAGTAGTGGTGCAGGAGCCAGCAGCAGGCTACCAGATTGAATATAGGAAGAGGATGGCTAGGTAGAAAAATTGCGTTGTGGAGCATAATAATCAGGAGTTACATGCAGGAAATTTTACCCGGTGAAATACCCTTGGAGTCTCTGAAAACTCTCGACAACTTTCTAATTAAAAAAGTATTTAAACAAATTCAAGAAAGTTCTAGAAGAGACTTTGTTCGTATGGATAATGAATGCCTTGTTGACAATTATCAAGGTAGTAGTGGGCACAGTATAACTTCATTTTAACGTGCAAACAGACGGCAACTTTTCAGTAGTGATATATCAGACTGTACTTTTCTTGCCATCCTGTCTTGCCTCTGTTTGAGATAGGGGCTTCCAGCTCTTGCCGATTTCAGAACACAGTAGGAACCAAGAACTGGGAAACACTATCTCTTTCAAGATCTCATGGCTCATCGCTCATGGCACTGGACCAGCCCTGCTATGTGACATTCAAAACCACTTCATTTATCACTCACACTGAGGGGGGCTGACCCCTGGTGCAGGAGATATACATGTATATGTGGTCAAAACCAGTCTCGAACAGATTTGAGAGGAATAGAGCATTTAAAAGAGAGATGCAAATGATAATTGAGAACTGTTTAAAAATACATTATGGATTAATGGAAAAGGAAAAAAAAAGGGGGGGGGGGGGGGGGAAGGAAAAAAAAGAAAGTTTAGCCATAGAGCAAAACAAAGTTTGTTTCCAAACTGAAAACTGTCCCAGGCAGGAGTCAATTTTGAAATAACTAAAGGGGGGCAGGAGTCAATTTTGAAATAATAACTAAAGGGGGGAATGAGACATTGATTATAGTGAGTAAAAACTAGTAACAGTAGAATGCAAATAACTGAGAGATCTAAAAGTTCTATGTCCCGTGGTGTTCATGTTGGTTTTGTAATATATCAGAAAATATAGTACCTAGCAATGACAGATGTCTACTACGCAACAAATGTAAAATTATCAGTCTGCAGAAGAGGAAAATGCATTCAACAAACATTTATGATCTGGAAAGATGATAACATTCGTACTTTATAGAAAAGACAAAATACTTCCCACTGGTAACTAGGGGGGACGATAAATAGCAGCTATTGAGTATTTTTAGATCTGTAGGATGAGTTTACACCAAAAAAATGTTGGCTAAGAAACTCTATGAAACACTATTGTTGACTTTTAACTAATCTTTAAAAAAGTTAATATTGTGCCAACGTCTTAAAAAGAAAAATCTACATGTCTGTAGCCTACACTACTGACATGAATGCTGAATTAAGTAATGATAATAACATGATATAACCAGTGAAGGATTGAAGAGGATAGCATAATGTAGAGGAATGCGATTGTGTGGAAAACAATCAATCTTCATCTTGTTTTGTAATGGTATTGCAGGTTTGATTGTTAAATATACCTGCATCTGTTGTAGCCAGAATAAAAATCAATCTGTTTGGTTGGTGAAAATAAAATGTAACAGATTACTAGATTACAGTCTACAAGGAACAGCATGATGAAGATATTCCTAATAATAGAAAGGATTTTAGCCCAACACAAAAAGGCATGGTATGAATAGTTTGAAGTTGATGTTATATAAACTTCTGTTGGAAATACATTTCAAAAACTACATTAATTAAACTCTGGAACTATTTATCAGAAGATGGTGGATTCTTATTATTTGCCATCTTCAAAAAAACTGAGTATCTTTCCCCAATGCACAGTATCCTAAACAGAAATTATGAGCATAGGGCAGATGTTAGTTGGCACTTTTGTTGATTGTCATGTCTTACGGCCCTAAAATCAGCAAAACTTTCTATTAAAGCAAAAATAATTTTGTCATTGAGTTCTGTAGGAGTAGTTCTACTGTATGAATAACCTCATAAAAGGACTGAGGATAATTATTTAGGATTATATGAGATAGAGCTAATGGCCAAATATTGAGCTGTTTGAAATCCAAATATTGATTTCAGAAATTAAATTGTCTCCATATTTAAGGCTTCATATTATTATTATTTACAAGGTACTAACTTCTCAGCAGCACAACTCACTAGTAGAAGTAAAAATATCTTCTCAAGGCAGAGAAAAAGGCAGCCCCAGTGCACAAGAAATTTAAAATCACTTTGAACAGAACACTAGAAAATATATGACCTCTACCAACATTAGGGAATGGACAATATATCTACTAAACAAGGGGCCAAGGTGTCCGCCTCGGTGCATCAACCCTGGTATCTGACATTTGTGGCTACCTGTACTACCACTTTCTAATAATCACGTGCCACAACCTGGCAGACCAGAAGATCTAATCAATGAAATGAACTCAAAATATTTACTTTAACAAATATTCTCTCACTGTATATTCCCCAAATTAAACAGAGGGTTGATGAGGCATCCTAACACTGATAGTTCTGTAACTTCAGAATTCAGTGTTGACAGAGGATCATCATCTGGGTTATAAGACGATTCTTACCAACACAGAAAAAGAAACCTTTTATTCCTTTCTTCATCCTATTCAACCGGACTCAGAAAACTCTGTATGTATTTTTGTAGTGCATAAAGAGGTAAGAGACAACTTCAACTAACATTTTATCTTGACTTTTAATAATAGTTATGGAAGAAATAGTTGCTCTGTGCCAAAGTACAGACCACAGTTTGAATGAAATCTCTCTACCTAGGGATTCTTCCCACCTCTTCATATATTTGCATTTATCTTCCAAATCTATTTTAATGAGCTCTATATAAAAATGAGAGCTCATACTTCTCGAGCCTGATGAACAGGTAATTACTGTTTTGATTCCCATGAGAGGTCTTTGAAAACCCATCTTGTCATGGAAGTTAAGGGCATAATGTTTTAATTGTAAGTAGGAGAGTGCTGGGATAGTGCTTAAGCCGAATATTCTACCATGTAACCATTGTCCAAATTACCTTTACACTAATGATGTATCAATTGTGATACAGCCTTTACCTGTATGATAAAGAGAGGTTAGACTTTTGTGCCAGGGAGTCTCTATTATTCTCCCTCTCTGCTAAACTGAGAGCTGGTTTTAGTATTTCTCTGCTTTATGAGTTTGGAATAAGAGATGAAGTATTATGCTTCCAAATACCAAATTTTAGGTCCACACTTAACTGATTATCTTCTAGCAATTAATAGGAACACTTACATAAATAAAGGCACAAGAAAATTTCTCTTTTTAACCTGTTTTTCGTGTCTAAGAGCTGCATTCAGGTAAAAATCTCAATCCTTCTCTTCCACTTCAAAAGTACTATGGGATTCTCATGCTGCAGGATATCAGTTCCAGAAACCTTCCCCTTGCACCAGCTATTACACAGATGATGTAATGGGTGCTCCCACAGATAATGGGTGCAGAAAATTCTGCCTGCCCTGAGGCATAGGGTCCCTGAGACCAGTGCTGCAATGGGAAAATTCTGTGTATCAACAGTAGTAGCAGTGGAGTAGAGCCCCAATTTTTCACAGCAAATAAAGCTTATCAGAATTGTTTTGATTCTGGTTTTTTCACTGAAAACACTTTTTAAAAAATACAAAAAATCTGGTCAGGGTCAGGCAAGAACTGGGAACAGAAACCTGGACAAAGCAAGGATTTGGGAGCCCAGCCTGGGAGAATAGAAGCTTCCAGCTGAGCCATGCACATGTGACCTAGCTCCTGGAAGAGCACCTGGAAGTTGAGCACCTGGAAGTTGAACTTTTAGCTATCAGTTCAAAAGCTGATTGTTTTAACACCTCGTTTTTCCAGATCAGATTGTATCATCCCTTGCATTGTGCAGATAAAATTAAATAAAACTAACTGAGAATTCATGACATCTTGACATCTGCTGAAGTGCCAAATTTAAAAGGTTATTCCATTTAACCCTTTTATAAAGAATAAAATAGTTGAATTTTTAGTTAAAATTCTATTTAACTTCAAAATGTCTTTTTTTTTAATTTTTGAGGGGAAATAAGTTTTCTTTAAAGAAAAATGAAACAAAATGTTTTTCTTCAGATTAAAAGAAACCTTATGTTCTTCCTCAGATTAAAAGAAACTTTTTGGTTAATCCAAAATGAATGTTTTCCAGTTTGCATTTCAGAAAGAAAATAAAAAATAATTTAGTTTTACATTGACTCAGAAACTATATTATTTCAATTTTTTTCCAGCATCAAGCCAAAAAAGGTGATTTTATTTGCTCAGTTCAAATACACAAATGGAGCCTGAGGGAGAGACAGGTGCTCAGCATGTTTGAAAACCAGGCTGTTAAAGCAGTGATTTTACCCTATTGATCTTGAAGAGAGAGGAAATTGTACAATGAATATATTTAGAGATGATACCAAAATAGGAAAGACTGGAAATAGCAAACATCAGAGGAGCTTAGAAAGCATTAAAATGAATACAATTTAATGTGGATAAATGTAAAATAATACACATGGAGGAAAAAGCTATCTGGCATAAAATCAAAGGAACATTTTACAGGAAGAACGGTAATGTGGAAAAGATTTGGGGTGAAAGATAAGAACATATTGGACATGAGGTTTCAATTTAATGATGTTGCACAAGTAGTGAATCTATTCATAAAAACAGAGATATATGAATTAAGATTTTGATTTGCTTATTGCTAATGGTTGATGTAGTGTTCTACTTATCATTAGCCCATTAGCCAAATTCTGTGCTGTTTGGAGAAGTCAATTTGTTCAGAATATCCTTCAATTTTTTTTTTTTTTTTTTTTTTTTTTTTTTTTTTTTTTTTTTTGGTTACATCACCTTTCTACAAATAAATTTGCCTGTTCTTATGTTCAGTATGCACAGAAAGTGACTTAGAGAGACTCCAGGAAATGATGACAGAAACAAGTATTACAAGGTGTGATCTATTTTGTGAGTGGTTAAGGATACTTCATCGTTAGAGCTTACGGAAAAGAAGCTATGATAACAGTTTTTAAACATTTAAATGGCAATAGTCCAAAAGGAGAGAGAGATGACTAACTGAGGTTGGAAATGGCATGTTAAGGAACAATAACTTGAAAGGAGATAAAAATATGTATATAAAAATTAAAAACAAAATGTAAGTTACAAGGACAGTGAGATGAAGAGAAAATTCACCCCAGAGGTAGTTAATGCATCATGTCTACATGTGCTTCAAAGGAGATTTGATAAAACCTTGAGGGCATTTACAGAAGACAAGCTTTCCATGTAGGGCATTGGACTATTCTACTTAGGTGATCTTTTCCACTTGTTCCAGACTCAAAGTCTTGTGTTTTGTTGTGCTGCTTTGAATTTTCTAAATTTCAGATTCTTTTTCATATTTGCTAGGCTGGCAAGAAGATGGGTATGTTTTTGCTTCGTAAATGCTTTTCCAATTCAAGCTGATAAGGCTTGACCTGGAAAAACAGAAGGGGTGACAGGCACAGTTGGGTTTATCAAGTTTGGCATTTTTGCAGTGGTGTTCAGATACATCCTTGACCAACCACAACAGGCAAATGTTTGAAACTCCCAGGTCCAATGCTGAGTGTTTCAGAACCTTGATGTTTTTGTTAGTAGGTCTCTCAGTTAATGAATCATTCTGCACAAAGGAAATATTCCAGAGCTTCTTCACATGCAAGAATGCAGCTCAGAACCAGTTAGCTTCCATTTCATAGCTTTAAGGAGTTTTCTGCATCAGTCCTTTTTTTTTTTTTTCCCCAAAGTGAAAATTGGGTTTCTGAAGAACAGGATGACAGTCTCGGATAAAAATTTTTAAAAGTAAGTAAAATTTCCCAGGTTTCTTCCCTAGCATACTCCTGCTCAATCCAAGCCTTGCCTGCAGGGATTTTAAGACAGAAATCACATGGCTAACATTAAAATCTTGTTAAAGGATTAGGGGCCACATCCTGAGCCAGGTTAAATTGAATGCAGCTCCACTGAACTCAGCAGAGTTTTACCCTTTCACAGCAATTGAGAATCTGACTATAAAAATGTCTTGGGCTGGTTTATTACAGGAATGGATAGGTATGTTCATATTTGATTCCTGGCTCCAAGTTTTCTTGATCTGTTATAGTTGTCTAGTTCTTGATAAACTGAAATAAAAAATGACATACACAGTCAAATACTTGAAAGTGCCTTGCAGGATAGGAAATGCAATGTTGTGTTATCTCATTTTCATGCATTATGCCACACATTTTAAGTGCACATGCACACTTTTCCCAGCCCCACCTCCCACCCACAAAATTATTGCCCCACTTTGAGTATTGGCTGGAATGAGGCTCCTGTTTTGTATTTCCTTGTATTTAGTTCTTCCCAAAAGGAGAGAAGTAGCCATATTCACAGTTTCCAGCATATGCACTAGCAGTCATGAAGGCTATTCCAAAAAGCAGGACCAAAATACTGAAATGGGGGCACTCAACTAATGAAGGACACAGAGGTCACCTGTAAAAATATTATCTTACAGAATTCCTGGCATAGCAACAATATAAACTTTCCAGGGTCTAGAGTTTAACCACTTGATCACACTTTGAGTTTATGAAATCTGCTCTTATTTTATTCACTTTTTTCTTCTACACAACATGATGTGGGGCTTCCAGAAAAAGGCCTCCTTACAGCATGAGGAACCTTTGACAAGTACCTGTTTTTGTCACGTCAGAACTCTGAAAATGATTTAAATTTGTCATGATTGATGAAATGTGTGTTTTAATTACTTTTAAATTACACCTGGAATTTCTGAGTCTCTGGACTGTGGTACCATCTTGCAAAAAGTATGAAATAACGTGTGTGAGTAACCTTGCTTATATACTGGAAACTCAGGTCCTTCTACATAAGCAAGTTTCATCCTGCTTCATTAAAAATATGCAGAAATAATATGCAATATAAGAGGAGAGATTCAGGACAGTTGATTTCACAGTCTGTCAGATGTATCTCAAAGAAAGGTTTGGTGTATTTGTTCTTGAAAACCAGTTAAGAAATGATGTATCTAAAAGAGCCTTTTTTCTGTTTGTTTGGGTTTTTTTAATGTGGTTAGCTATATAACTAAATTAAAGTATACGGAAGTATTATTTGTACACGGTTTTTTCATCTCAATGTTTTATCTTTGTTACGATAACAAAAATATGTACTGTCCCAGCATGTATCAGTCATCTGCTTTTGACATTGTGCATTATAAATTATTGACACTTCTCTGTGGCAGGGATTGAAGAGTTTCTCTGTAAGAGTATCCAGAGGACCTGCTTACTTATTTGATCACTCCTGTGTTGGATCCACCTGGATCCTATGTTGTCTTAGACTCCTTGTCATAGTTTTTTCATAAGTGACCAAAAGAGACAGAGATATATTTAAAGATAATGTTACACCTTTTTTTCACCAGAGACTATGATCTCTCCCAGTTAGGAATATGAAAGTGCTGAACATCATGAGAAAGGTTGTATTTACAGTACTTCTGGCTGGAACTAGAAATGGAAATGCCAGAAGATCCAAGAGGAACATGTCTTGGGAAATTTTCAGTCCAAAGGTGAAAATTAAAGAGCTTCAGGACTTTTTCTAAAAAGCTTCTGAGGAAGCAAATGAACTTTATATACTCAATCTAACGCCACATCTTGCAAGGTTAAAACTGGAAAATTGGAAACTAGGTTACAATCTTTGGTCACATCGATGTCACCAACACAAGATGAAAAATGTGAATTAAACTGCATATTTAGCTGTTATATGGCAATGTAACTTCTCCAGATGTTGCATTTCAGTGATGATTTTCTCTTCATGTTAGATTTTCAAAATGGATATTCAGAAGCTCTCTAAACAGCTGTGCTCTCTCTAGGCCTTTTAATCCATCGCATCGCAATTCAGTTTTGTTTGTTGTTGTTTGATTTTTGGTCTTCGTTTTTTAATCCTAAAGCATTTAAAAGGAAGGCCACATCAGACATAAAAGATACTGTATCCCTCAGGTAGAGTAAATGGTGCACAGCTGCCACCTTAGAAGCAGAGACACTAGGCAGATGGATGGACATATATACTCTTACAAATAACCGCTAACAGAGCTCTGCTAATCTAAAGGTCAGAAAGCAAAGAGCAATCCAGAACATCAACTTGGTTGTGGATACTCCTCCCCAGAGGACATGTTTTTCAAGACTCTGTGAAATCAGGTTGGCAGCTTATGAAAGATGTAATCTTGCTCCCACATGTCTCATGCAAAACCACAGGAAATAGCACTCATGTTCCTCACACCAGAAGTCAAGACACACATAATCAAATACCATATAGTCCCTTACTGTAAAGTGTAGTCAGGAGGCTTTGGCTTATTGTCTGTGGCCAAACAATGTGTATGAGCAAGCATACAGAATTTTTTTTTTTTAGCTATAAAAATTAATTGTCACCATCATGGAGGTGTTTTTATGATTCATCTCTCAAACAGCTTCTTTTCTGGACACATTCTCCTTTCCGATGGCTAGCATGTAAATTACAATCATTCTGCAAAGGTACCTAATGCCACAATGGGATATGTAGTACTGCTTCACCTGCCATTGCCTGCTTATCCTTTTTTGATCACTTTACACTTCACTTACACCAGTATAAATGCAATAAAATGTAAAAGCAGAGTCTGATCAGAACTAACTCTCAAATGGGCAATTTACACTCTTACTTCTGCAACTGCTATATTTAGCAATTGTTAGAGAAAATAGGAAAAATGAAATTGCTGAACAAAAATGATTGAAGCCTTATTATAGCAAAAAGCTAGATTATTGTGTAGGACTGATTTTTTAGAATATGTACCCCTTTCAAATTCTAAAAATGCATGTCTATTTTAGACATTTCTAAGGCATTTGGCAAGCACTGCTTAGAAGATGATAGTGAAATTTAATTTTAACATTAGAAAAGCTTAATTTAGGTCAGAAATGGAAACCTGTTTGAAGAGCCCAGCCTCTCCTGTGAAGGACAGATCTCAGGTCATGCAGACAACAGGAATTAATTTCTGGCAATTTCTACTAATGAGAACTTAGACAAGACAGGTTATTGTAAACTACTAATTACATGTGAAAGCCAAAGTTTGAGGTCCAGTTTAGCTATTGTGTTACAGTTTTTCATGCTACCTGTCCAGAGAACACCAGTTCTAACAGGCAATATGCATGCTTTACAATCAATGTTATTTTAGGTGTCACTATTATCTCCCCAGATTACGATTATTATTATTATTATTTCTGTATCCAGAAACCTAGAACTCTTGCTATAGTTCCAAAACTACTTGGTGAAAGGCTCTACATATTCAGATCATAATTCTTCTTATTATCAATCACTTTTTGCACCATCTTCCTTTCTCAGGACTCCATATGTGCTCTCTGGAAATCTGAGGGCTCCTAAAGAGAAAAGGTAAAGAGGAAGATATTGAAAGGGACAAAATGTGAGACATAACTTCCGCTCATCCATTCATAGATATTGTTATAAGTGTGAATACCAGAAGATAGCCACTGTTTAGGGAAGCTTCAGGAATTAATATGGATGTAGCAGCTTTGCCAAAGTATAGAGTGAGGTACCAAAAACCTAAAGTGCAGGTCAACACGTAAGATCTATCTCCACACAAATGGTTTTGAGCTCTGGAATCCAGCAGGTCGGAGTGTTGATTCTGCAGTCTATTCTGCCACAGAGTAGAGAAAGTGTAAGACTCACCTTCACCGGAACAAATCAGGAGCCATTTCTATATGGAAATCCTTTGGGAAATATTGTCCCTTTCGACAATTCCCTAGGGTTTTCACTGCTAGAGGGGACAATCAGGCCCAGATATATTACATACAGATTATCCACATAATGTCGTTTGAACAATTATTGGTATCTCTCTTCCTGCACTTGTTCCAAACAGATAAATGTATCTTCTTTTCACTGCTGCATAAATGGGTGTCCCTTTTCACTTTGTTAAAGCTTAACCTTTAAAATCAGATTTTCCTTATAAAATAAAAGGTACATATATTTGATGGAGGAAAATGCAAGTAATTTAAGATCAGCATTAGATAAACAAATCCTTAAATGGCTACTAGCTATCGATTTACTTTCTGAACTGATTTCTCTGGCTCAGAAACTCATTCCCACGCTTGGTGGTGAATACACATTTAAACCCTAGGGTATGATCTACACTAGGGAAATTTCTCCCAGATTGTCAGTGGTTTTAGAAGTGATTTGCCAACAAAGTAATTGCAATTGTTGTTTAGGATTCACTGTGTTGGAATCAAGTAAGAACAGTTTGGATTGTTTGGTGCTTCATCTATCCAAGGACTTTAGCTGGCTTTAAAGCAAGAACTAAAGAGCCCATCTTAAGAAGTAATGACACTCCTGGGAGCTCTGAGTGGCACTGAACCTCTGCGTTCAGAGTTTTCTGCACTGCTCCCAGTGTTCCTTGGATCTTTATCATATTTCACTGAATGAAAAGGGGTTTTTTTTGAGACACGCTGCTCTTGGGCACCACACTTATGCAACATTTGATAGGTACGGATTGCAAGTGTTTTAACATAGTGCAGGCATTGATGAATTTGTGTCCCAATAGATAACTCCAACCAGTAAGCAACGTTAAAAATGGACAGGCTGTCAGACTTCTTAGGTAACATTGTCAATATTATTGACAATAGTATGGTTCTGCATTAGGTCTTCAAGTAAATTTCTGTTTTAAGTATAACATCTGTTAACATGTAAGCTTGAAACTTGAACCTTCTTTTGGTGAATATTTTTATAATATGTGCTGCATCATTTTATAGCACCAAGGATGACTCCGCATCATGATCAAACAGTTGTTATTTTTAAAAAGTCTTTTATTCTAAACTTGGAGAATTTGTGGTCTTAACAGCTTCTTTATAAAGAAAACATGGAAAAAGAAAAAAGGCCTTCTGTACTTTCTATAGTATGAAAAGGACAGTCTTACAGTTTTGCTGTAACTATCCTGAAAGCACTTAATGTAACTGCATTTTGATGGGGTGAGATGCAAGGTTTCTATTAAATAACAGCTGTATTTCCTGGAGGGGAGGTCCTTTTAATAGCAAAAAAAAAAAAAAAAAGTTTGTAGAGTAGGCATTTAGCTCTGCTTTCTCCAGTAGATGTCACTTGCAGTACATAATAATTCATGTAAAGAAGTCAGAGTATATAGAAATGCATTGCTTTCCTTAAAATATGCAAGCCAAATTAAAAAGCCATTTTAGTGCCCTGTGTATGTAGTAAGTTTGGCATTTGGTTTATTTTAACAGATGGCATTGAAATAACAAAAGGTAAAGCATTTTTGTTTCCAATTGATAAGTAAGGATTGTGTCTCTGTCTCCGTAATTTGAAATAACAGAAGGAGACAAATTTACTTGTTGACACATATGAAGTCGGGGTCACACATGATCTAATATTGTATTGACAGCTAGGATTTGGCAATTATCAGATTTATTCTAAAGAGAAAATGTATTACATAATTATTTTTTATTTCAGAAGCATTAGCATTTTGAATGAAATTTAGTAGGGAAAAATTATAGAACATATAACCCAACAGCAGAGCTCTTTTCCTGTATCAATGGAAGAGAATCTGTGGGTATGTGAAGTATTTAAGGGAAGCTGTCTTGCATTATAGTTGATTAGAAATGTAAGTGATGTTCTATCACTTCCTTTATGACATTTATTATTTTTTTAATCTATTTCTTTTACTATAATGATAGTTTAACAACACTGTCTTCAGTCGAATCTCTATGGACTTATATACATGCAAAAACCTTGTCTTTGAGCCCTCAGTGCCTCAGGGATATGCTGTGACTCCATGATCTCAAGGTCACCGCTGATGGTGAATTATCTGCACAGATTCACGTTTTATAGCTTACACCATTTTCCTTGTCTCCAACTGACATGTCAGCTAAGAGTCTACATTATAGGATTTAGGCGCTAGTGATTCACTTGCTGGGTTATTACAGTGTTTGATGTCTCTGTTTGAAGGCAACCCTCCTCTGCTCATCTTAGCAATTCTTCCTTTCATCAGGTACAAGATTGTTAGAGTTGCTGTATTAATTTCCATTTTACTCTCTATTGCATGGATGAGGTGACTAGGAGACCAGGTTTGGACTTCGGCCTTCTTTTTCCTTCCTGGATTCTGATCAAAGACCCACAGAAAAATATCAGCACAGGTTAGTTTAGAGAAGGGGGATAAAAAGTAGTTATGCTGTCTTCTCATCTTACTACCAGCTCATTCCCTCATCTCCCCCTGGTAACCACACAAACAAAATTTTGAGAACTTTCAGAAGGAATGTCTACCCAAGTAGGCAGGAACCGTAGAGATAAGGACATGAGCCCCCTACTATACCTTTGCTCTCTCCCTCAAGAGACTTTAATAATTCAGATGTGGATAAACCATGTCCTCCTCAGGAAAGAGTTTGAGGAACCTGCCTTGCGAAAGTAGTGGAGGTCATTAAAGATTTGTCCCTTGTCCCCAAAGAAACCTGGTGTACACTGTAAATGGAAGGAGTAAAAGCCTAAAATTACAATAGAAATATATTTTTCCCCAAAAGGAAAGGTGAAGCTGAAGGTGAAATACTGCATGGGAAACTCAAAAACCAGCTGCTGCAAGGAGAAGAAGAGAGGAGAACGAGAGGAGAAGAGAACAAGAGGAGAGGAGAACGAGAGGAGGACGAGAGGAGAGGAGAACGAGAGGAGAACGAGAGGAGAGGAGAACGAGAGGAGAACAAGAGGAGAGGAGAGGAGAGGAGAGGAAAACTCTGGGAATGAAGTAGAAATAATAATCCTGATACAATTAATCAGGGGACTTTCTGGGGATTGAAGACACTCAGGCACTTTGGCTGCATTAAGTTTTGCTTGTTTTTTTCTATTTTCTTTGAGAAAAATTAATTTGCCAGAAAATGGAACTAGCCCAACCCTTTGAAATTTTGACCTGGCACAGGCTGTTGATATTCTTCTGCCAAACTGAAGAATGATCTGTAATGCCATTGACCTATTTTCACAAGTAATACAATAGCTGCTCTGAACCGAGCCCATCCAGGTGAGCCACATTATTTTTTAAGCAGCATACAGATTCCATGGTGAAGGGTGCAATGTAAGTCTAAAAAGCATAGAAGAGTTTTGGTATTTATTTCCTCTGCTTATAGGCACACATTTGTAGTTTTGAGAATTTCTAATGTAAAGAGATGGTAATTTCTCATTTAAATGAAGGTTATATACTTTACTAAGTACAAGAGGTAAAAACAGACAAACAGAGCCTGCAGTTTTATGTAATCTAAAGATAAAGATTACAAAGTTAATGTAGGGGCATGTATTGCTACCTCGTCATCAGAAGATCTCATGTTCTGCCATGAATTCTGTGTCATGGCACCATAAAACTATGTATTGTGAGCTTCATCTTATAGATATGGAGGGAAGCATATAATTCACCTCTGATAAGCCTGGGCAGTCACAGTGAAAGAGCAAGGAGGAAATCTAAGACTCTTGATTTCAAAATCTCTGCTATGCCCATGAGGTAACTTTCCCTTTTGCTCTTCCTAAAGAGAGATTCATTTCTCTCTTCACAGATTCTGAAGGTCAGAGGAAACGTCCCTGAAATGGTTTGTAAATGATTGTAAATCCTGAATGACTGTTTCTAACTTATCTATTGTTTATTCATGCTGAGGAATACAGAGATTTAAAGAATTTATTGCAGAAAGCTCTCTGAATTTAAACATGGCACATACAAGTATCTTACGATATTGTGATGGCACGAGAGACACATCAGCTTCTGACAAGCTCATCTAGGGGATTGGGGAGGACATGAGGTTATCCCTTTTCTAAGTTATTCGACATCTGGGTTTCTCCTTCTACAATGTTTTGACACAAGTTAATTGCCAGCTTCATTCATGTGAGTGGGTGCTTTTAAAGGCAGCACTGCAAGAATTCATGTACTTCTTAAAGAAGCAGAGTACCCTATACCATTTCCAAAATGATATCCCTGCTTGGTTTTGCTAGCAGTGTTGGTAAATGTGTATATTTGGCTTCACTTGACCCAGTGAAGCTTCATCTGTCATGCCAGAGAGTAGGGACGTCACACTGGATGTAAAGGACATTGAAGAAAGGGAATCGGCTAGTGTATTAAAGTGAGTGTTAAGTAACAATAATATAAACCCTTCAGAAAAACAAAGGGAGTAATTTTAAAGGGGCAGATTACTTCTGGCAGTTTTGCCTTTTGGTTCTGTATTCTCATCAACATTTTAAACATTCAATTTCAAATATCCACAGAATTCACAAATAAGACAGGAAATCCAATACTTTATTGATGCTTACAGGCAGAAAAATGAAAAAGCTCTGATTTAAATGGTCAGGCTGGCCATCCTTCATGCTATCATTCTTTTAAATCCCTGTGCTCCAGCAGTTTGTTCTGAGACTTGCAACTCATCTGATTCCCACTTCTGAGAACTAAATTCTCTGAAACAAGTAGATAAGCTGGTTATGATTTTATGACAGTACTTTGATTAGCAGGTGATCCTGCTACTTGAGTCAAGTGAAGTAAGTAATTATTCTATTCTACAGTATTGCTGTTCAGGTACTATTGGCAACTGTTTTTTTTTCATACTAAGCAACACAGAGATTGGATACTTAAAGGAAACTATAATTCTCTTGGGGGAAAAAAGTAAAAAATAATATCTGGTCACTTTGTACATGGCAGGTCTCCAAGTACATGCTGAATTGCAAAAATATAACACATTTGAAAAGAATATTTATGTGTCCTTTCTTCACTACATGTGCGGTATTTTTCTCCCATGTCAAAAAAACTGTAACCACAATTTACAAGTATATGCACAATCAAATTGCTATTGATTTAGCAATGCCTTTCTTTGATGTCCCTTGCCTTAACCTCATTTATAAAGCTGTTTTGCATTATTTCAAACTGTCAATGATTTGTGACTCATGAATATTCAAATCTAATTTGCACTTACCTTTTTTGCATGCATGCTTACTTGTAATATGTCTCATTTGCCCTTTGTTTTGTGTTTATTTGCAGATTGTTTAGTGAAGTAAACTCTGTTTTTAAAGTAATAGCATCTAGTTAAACACAAGTTGTGCAATTCTCACCTTACTACCGTTTTATATCACTGTAACTCCATTAACTTCACTAGTTTCTCCTGCTTAAGTAAAGAGAATGAGGCCCATGAACTCCTTCTGTTCTCTCTCTGTCCCTGAATTCACATCAACATCACTTAGCATGTTTCACTGGAATAGCAATGTTTTTATTTAATATTCCATTTAGAAAGAAATATCAAGACTAAGCCCTCTCATCCTAGTGTTTCACGCTTTACGACAGTTCAGATCTTCAGATCTGAGTAAAGATTTAGAATTCATTCCTCTGACTTATAAGTGCTCACTGATAACACTTCACTAACAAAGGAAAAAAATACTTCATTTGACTTATTTTTGTGGCTATGGTAAATCCAGTAGAATAAATCCTCAAATGAAGAATACTTATATAATAGTATGGCCTTCCCCAGGAAACAAAATGATCAACCTAGAAGTATAATAATTGCAGCACAGGGAGTCTGAAATCCCATTCTTTGCATGCTTGCTAATCTAAAACTAAAATAAATAAATAAAAAGTCTGTTGAACTGTTAGGTGAGTGAGGAAAGCAGGATCAAGATCTTTGTGTCGTTTTTCCCATGCATGGAAGATTATGTAATGAAAGCAATGCCTCTCAAATACTACGAATCTTGCTAGATGTTTATTTCTGGAACAAACAGTTACCAGGAACATATTGGCTGCAGACAGGACCTTCTTCAATAAATGAAGTCTGGAAACAACAGCAAAAAGAAATGTGCTTTTGGATCAAACAATATGATCTTACTTGAGTATCAAAAGCCATTTGCCAGGGGAAGTGATCTGAAGTTAAACCAGGGAGGAGAAGAAAGGCAATTGATGATTTTCTGCAATGTTTGAAAGCTGAAATTAACCTACAGTGACAAAACTGGTTATGTTCCTGGGTTCATACTGCAATCCTATTTACAAAGCAGCTGTAGGGGGTTCAGCTGGCTGGTGTTTTGATCATGTTTATGACCATATACATGAACATTAAAGCAAGCAGGATTTTTCTTTGAACAAGTATTAGGTGGATACGTTTCTTTTATGGATCAAATCCTGCTCATTCAGAGGCAGAATGAGGCTTTGGATGGATACCTGTACAAAACAAAAGCATGCTGGCACAGACACAGATATTTCTTGGGCACCTTTATTATTCATTTAGTCTCCTGTTTAAATAACTTCAACCAACCTGTTGGGAAATAGTGCAAGTGTGATTCTTAGGCTGGAAACTGTTTGCCTAAGCTATTCTTGGTGAATATTTTGAAGTAAAGAGAGCTCTACCTCTGAGGACTGATTGTACTGCCCAGATCTGATGTGGGGTTCCCAACTGGGAATAAGAGATCCGAGCCCATAAAATATGGCTGCATTCATCCAAGAGTTCATTTCAAATGAATAGTTTTCTCAGCTCTTCCATAAAAGAGAAAAATATTTCAAATGTTTATTTTTAGCTTTGCACATGAATAATAGAAATAAAATGATACGACTATTTAATGTGAAACAATTTTTTAAAAGTATCTCATATATACTTTAATAATTAGTAGGGCCTTTTTTTTCAGTAATGCCAGGACCATGTTTTTAAATGGCATGTCTCAGCTGTTATGAAGTCCAAGGTAAAGTCATGTGCCCTCAAACACCCAAGAAATAGTGTTATCCAGTATGACACATGCCTAGATATGTCTTACTGTGATCATAATATAGCCTCAAGGTAAGAGTGAAGGACAATCACTTGTGTGTTATTTTTTCAATGCTGTTTATGTTTATCTATGTTAAAAAAAAAAAAAGCTTCTGCTAGAGCTATTTATGTCATTGATCAATAGAACTATTAGTGATGGTTTATAAATGCATGAGACATTTTAAATTTAGCATGTACTTTAAAAATGAAATCTATTAGAAGAGTAACTTGATCATGTTTCATTACTGAAAAGCCTGTTCATTTTGAAAAACACTTTTGAAAAAGCAAAATGTACCACCATGACATGAGAGATACTTAAAGTGTCAAAAAATACTCATAGCTGTGAATCACCAAAGTATGAATTAAAGAACTGATGTTTTCTTGTGCTGAGAGCTTACTGCAAGGGTTGTGACTGTCCATGATTACTATCAGTAGGACCTGGCAAGCTGACTACTTCGCACAGGCAGACTTGGCAACCTGCAAAACTACCCTACAGAATCCCACCCTATGTCCTTACTTCACGTTCTCCTCCAGTCATATGGGACAGAGATTCGGGCTTGAAGATGTTGAAGGTGGTTAGCGTGTAAAACATTGTTAACCGAGATTCACAGCATTGAGCTGTTTCTCTGTGAACTTTTGGTCCCCCTAATAGGTGACGCCTATAGACCCTGGCAGCCTTTCTTATGAGCAAGGATTAAAACTGGTAGCATCTCAGTATCTAGATTTTTGGACCTGCTTTGTTATGCAGTGTCATGCTATAGGACAATTTCTTTTCTAATGTGCTAACATTACAGTCAGTGGTGGTACAGCACAGATGAGATGTGCTGTTTGAGTTTATTGGCTAACTGTAATGGGAAAAACATGGTGAGTGGAAATATGTAAACACAGTAAGACAGTTGGATATACAATTTAGACACAGGGTTTGTTGTTTGGAATTCAGAGTGGACTCTGCCCTTTAACACCACTACCAGGGAGAATATATCGTCTAATTCACCGTGAATATAGATGCACAGATTCTTTTATTCTAACATGGAAAACCTGGTGATGTCCAAGAACATGTTAAGACTAGTGTTGTCCCTCTGCTTCCTCTTCATTGGTCCCATAGAGACCATTTTATCCCATGAGAACTGGATCTTCTCTGCAATGTTACTGTGAGTCATCCTGCTCAACCTGCCAAGACTCAAATGGAAGCATAAAATTTTCAAAATTATGAACAACAGAGGGAAAAAATAAAGTGAGAATAATCATGGAGGATTCACCTTCATATAATAATATATTTTAAGTAATGTATTTTCCCTGACTTACCTTATACCTGAGTTTCATTGCCTTGCATTAGTGAGGTAATTAATTTAGCAAGAGAGATGAAAGGAGCCAAAGAGATGACAGTAGGCATGTGTGAGAAAGAAGGCAAGTGTAGGTCTGCAATAGTGGGCAGTGGAAAAGTGTTTTCAACATGCATTTTATAAATCTTAAAAGAGTGTAAAGGAGTACATACAGAGCAGAGGGAGATGTGGTGCCTTTTCTAATCCTTCATCCATGATTGTGTCCTGGTTGTCTTCTGGTAACAGGAAGGGCAAAGTCCTACAGTCCAAGGCAGCATGTCTAATTTTCTTGTGTAGCTTTGATCACTTACTGAGGGGTTAAACTAAAAAAACCCTAAATTAATATGTATCCTGCTTGGGTAGGAGAATATATATATTTTTTATATATATACACACACACACATATATATATATGTACTTCTTTTTAGACCTAGGCTTCTTAGGGGAAATGCTGTCTGCAAGGGCTATTCCGTGAGCTGGGAGTGCTGTACTAAACCTCTGGGGCAAATGTTTGCACTGAATTGTTGAAAAAGTCTGAGATTGGCAACACCACCCTGCCCTTGGCTAATGAGCCTTCCCCGAGAGAATATCAAGTGCAATTACCTTTCAGGGAATACAACATACCAAAGAACCACGGACCCTGCAGAGAAAAACGAAACACACATTCGTAGGTAGAAACCGCTATGAATCAGCATTAATTATCCAATAGAGGGAACAGGGTGGCAATAAGTCTCCGTTCCTGACTCACACCATAGATCACAGCAAATGTGAGCTACTTATAGAAAAAACATTGGCAAAGTTCAACTTGCCCTAACCCCTTCCCCTCCCGTGTACACTGCTGCACTCGAGTGGTGCTGGGCACAAGTTTGCCGACCTCCAGTTTGGAGGCGGCTGGGAGAGGTGACGAAGGGGCTGGTGGCCATGAGGGACTCGTGGACCTCAATCAGCGTAACGGTTACTCTAACTCCAAGACTCATTCAAGGTCTCCCCACGTGCCGACGCGGCCGCGGACACCACGCTTCCCCACAAGCCCTTATGGAGGCGGCCTCCGGCTTCAGATCCGGGGGAACCTCGTTCCCCCACGGCCACTTGCCCCGGCACATGCAGAAACGGGGAACGGTTCCTGGCGCTCGGGCTCTGCTGTGCACATTCCCAGGATGGAGACCAGGCGGGACGGGACGGGGGCGGGGGGAGCGGGAAAACCTCTTATTTTGGGCCCAGCGATTGGAAAAACTTGGAAAGTGCATGTCCAGAACTGAAGAGATGCGAAGGCTGCCGGCCGGCGCCGCGGCTCCTCAAGCCTGCGCCTTCGTGCTGAGGCGCACCCTCCTGTGGGCAGGGCCTATGCACGGAGGCTCCGCGGCGGCGGAGCGGGGCTGGGAGCGCAGGCCCCCGCAGATCCCGGCCGCTGCTGCCCTGCGCGGCGCTGGGGCGGCTCCCCGGGGAGCCAGGAAAACCAGCCGCAAACTCTTCGGACGTGAAAACGGCGCGGAGAAGGGCCGGCTGCTTTGCTGAAACGAGGCACACAGATATTGAGTTTGTCAGGGATCATAAAACGTGAATTGATTATTCAAACAGCCATTGATTATAAAAGAATGCTTACTGCAGCGATGGGAAAGGTTAAAAGGAAATTGACCCTCTGCGTACGTGACATAAAGTCATTAGGTAAATGAGATATTCATGCAGGGTGTAATCAAGGTCACGTTAATTTTATTTGCGGTATTCAGCTCAAATCCGGAGCTTCGTTTGGGGGCGGCAAATCGTCCCCGAGGGAGCCGAAACACCAGGTAGATCCCAGGTGCCGTAAAAAAAGGTAAATACAAGCCAAGGAGGCCAGCGAATCCCTTCGAAGACCCGTGCCCACGGCGGGCCCGAGCCCCAGCCCGGGTGCGGCGGCGGGAGCGGTTACCGTGCCAGTGCCAGCGGAGAGGCGCTGAGAGCGGAGCGACGCTCAGGATCGGGCCTCGCCGGAGGGATGTTCTCACCTCTCTGAGCCTGGGTCGCCTCCTCTGAGCCGGGGGAGAGCTAGAAGTGCCGGCGATGTCAAGGTCTCTCGCCTCTCCCGCGCAGGATGAGAATGTGTAAAAAAATTAGATTTATTTATGCACATATTTATCCCCTCTAATTATAGAAATTAATCCTCTTACTTATGACTAAAAGGTAACGTCTAAGGCGTCCCTTTGATGTTTAACAGCATCATTTGTGGCTAACATTCCAACTGATTAACGAATAATTGTTGTTAAATGCTTTACAAGTGGATAGTGTTTAATTGAGAGGCATTCATAATTTTACGGCTTACCACAAAATGAAACGTAATTAAAAACGCAGGAATTTCCGACTGATTTTATTCCAATTATGTTTATTGTTCAGACTAATTACTGCACGAGATGGGGTACTTTCCCCCATCTCTCAGTGGCACAGGTCTCCCAGATACACCCTTGCAGGTTTTTCTTTTCCAGGTATCAGCTCGGGACCGCTTCCCGCAGCCTCCGCTAACCCCCAACTTCCCCCTTGTCCCCCCCCCCCCCCCCCGATAATTAAATGCTCCAGCCTTTTCTTCTCTCCTCCGTGCAACACCTTGGGATGTGAGAAAGTGATGGCAGCTCTCTTCCCTCGGAGCTCGAAGTAATTGTAGAAGGGCTGATGAATTTCTTGAAGAAACACTTGCCACACACTGAGGAAACCATCTCCTAGCAGGATTTTACAAACCAAAGTAAACAAAGCACCCCAGGGGCGATTTCCTCCTTTTGCGCAGCTTACTTCTCAATTTACCTCATAAGGGATCACAAACACACACACACGAATTACAACAGAAATCTGGGGAAGATCTGGTCTGGGGAAGATATTCTGCATGAAAAGCAGCAGAGAAATTGGAAGTGTTTAAAGGAAGGGACGGTCATTAAAATACCTGCCCGGTGTGCTGCCATTTCCCAAACCAACTTCTCCTTCTTCCCCATGAACTCAGAAATGTCTTCAGCATCTCTTTAAACACACGTATCTCTGGGGAAAAGAAAAAAAAAACCAAACGAAAAAAGAAAAAAAAAGAAAGAAGACAGGCACCCCCACACCTCAGGTCCACCTTACCAACGCCTTTAAAATACCCTCATCCTCCCGACAGGGGTGGGAAATAAAGTTACTTTGCTAATTTCACTGTTTGCTTGATCGAAGAGACTTTAGAGTGTAAATGCATTTATTTATTCCTCAGTTTTTCTACCCTTCAAATGGGCTCTCGGAGAAAATTAGAGAGGTGCCTGAACCCAGCTAATAACAAATCAGCGCTTACAGTTAAAGCGAATAATCAGACCCTGATAAAGTGGGGGGCGGGGACGGACGGGCATCAAATGCCCAATACTGCATCCAATTTGCTTTTTCTTTTGGGCTTCAACCCGTTAAGAAAGGATCACACACACGTTTATTGCTGCTTTTGTCTCCTTCTTTCTAGGGGGACGAAGCCCCGCTTGTGTGTTGCGGCTTTCTGTGAGGGTTCCGCACTCGCAGGTGGGCTAGGGCTCGGCTGTCTCCCCACTCAGGTCCTCAATCCTCCCGAAGGGTTTCATCTAGGTGTGAGGGTAGGAAAGTGTTTAAATCCTACTGAGGAAATAAAGGGGGGAGGGACGGGGGGGATTCCCTCTTATGGCAAGTTAGAAACAGCCCGAGCTTTCCAAAGGGAGGTTTAAATTGGACTTAACGGAGCAATATCTCTACTTTTTTTTTTTTTTTTTTTTTTTTTTTTTTTTCCCCTTCAGGTATGAGTCCTGAATCCTTTCATTAAACTGACATAAATTTCCAGAGATGGAGAAAAGGAGGGGTATCTGGGGTGGACATTTTATGTAAATGAGCAAATCCGAAATGTATTACAAATCCACTGTAATAAAACTGACAGTTTTGACAGTATTGACAACATAAATATATGTTGGAACACAGCACTTTCAGACACTTAACCGATAAAGCAATAAAAAGATTCGACTACAATATTTCAAATAATCGACATTGATGTTTTGATACATCATTTTTATACCTCGAATCGATCTATCACTCTGTGGCCGGTCAATTTTAAGTAAAAATCTGCTGCAATTATTTACGCTATTGCCAATGACGACCTAATAACTGTTTTCAATTAATTACAGCAAAACTAAGCATTATGAGGACTAACCGGCCGCATATTCCATTGTGCGGTCCTTTGCATTTCTTGTACGGAGAGCAAACACATATATGTATATGGCATTCTCTTTGTGGGATCAAAAGAAAGACGTACAAAGGCGATCACAATCTTTAAGGGTGGGGAAAAAAAAACCCAAAAAACAAACCCATCTTTCCTTCGGGAACACACCGCCGGCTCCCATCACGTCCTTCTAGGAGACGCGCTATACTATTTTGTCAGATCTTTCTCTGTGCAATATCAAACCGGGCTCCTAAGATTTCTTTCGGTTTTTTTCCTTTTTCCCTTTGGGCTGCGCGCTGAATCCCACTTCAAACAATGGGCCGAGCAGTTCTTGGGGGGAAAAAATGGGGAAAAAAAAAAAAAAGAAAGAGATTCGTGCTTGGAGTGCTCGCCTGTGTGTTGTGAGGTTCTCCTTATCATTTCAGAGGAGGTAGGAGGATATTGTTCTCTCCGGACCGAGAACTCCAGTGTAAAAAGGAGAGCGCTCCTCTTCTGGAGTTTTATAGGCAGCTGGAGAACAAAAGGTAATATTTTAAGTGCGCGAGAGCAGAGCTCTGAGAGGAGTTTGGAGCCTTCGCGGATGCTCTGATACCCCACTAAAGCGATTTAGTTTGCCCTAACTGTCCTTTTTGTTAGGATGTCATATTGGAAAGATGGATTTTGTTAATGCTTCGGGCTTCTTCCAACAAAGGCAAACTAGGTTTTTAGCTGCCTCGGTGGAAGCAGCTGCACTGTGTTAGCGGGGAGCCCTGGCAGGTATTTTACTCTCCCTGGTTTATGATGGAAACAGGCGCGTTGGCTGTTTATGGGCTTCACTTCTACAAACCTCCCAGCCTAAGACATAATAAAAAAAGCCGCGCTCTGGTCTGACATCAGCGCTTCACGCGCACCAAGGCGAAGGCGTCCCCCCGTTCCCCTTCCCGCCGCGGCCCGCAGCCCGCCTGCTCGATGGAACGCGGGGAGGTGGCAACGCCAAACCAAGCGCTCGGAGCCGCGCGGGAGGCGGAGGCTCGAAGCGGTCCACAGTGCTCCGCACCGCTCCGCGCCCCTGGAGCTGCGCGGGGACCGGGGCCTTGCGAGGCAGCGGGATGGTGCTGGAGCCCCGCCAGGTAGCGCTAGAGGGCTGCCGGTGGCACCGCCGCATCCCGCGGGGAACCCGGCAGCGGCGGTCGGAGCCCCGCGCCGAGCGGAGACACGGCGGAACAGGGGCAGGCGGACCGCGCATCGCTCCGGCTTCGTGGGGGAGTTGAGGGGGGTTCTTTTTTCTTTAAAAGAAGAGGGAGGGGTGGAAGAAAGAGAGTTAAAAAGGAAGTTCGCAGGTAAATCCATGAATCTCCTCCTAACCCAGCTCCCAAAGATCTCAGTCACACAGCAGTCGAGGTCAAGATAAGTTCACCGTGATGGGCTATCACTGACTTTACGGACTGAATTGAAAGGTTTTAGAAAAATTGTAGGTGGGTGAAAAGCGACGTACACCATCGGCGGTGGCTGGGGGGAGGGCTTAGCGGACCGAAAGGGCGCAGACTGAACCCAGCGACCTGCAGAACCGGGACTGTGCGGCATTGCCCAGGGGCACCCGAGATGGCACCTCTGAAGTCCCGCCGTCGAGGACTTAAAGTGGCTAAAACGCATAAAAAGTGACTCAAGTTGTGAGAACTAAGCGTAAAGGCAAAGGAAAGTGTGGTAAAGAGCGATTTTGGGGGTAGGAGTTTAAACCGTGGCATAATCCCAATTATAAAAAGGAAAAGGTACTGTTTACACCCCGCACTTCGCCCTGCGAGCAAAACAAAAAGGAAAATCCCCGTGGATTTTACTACGGGGTCCCGGTGATGTAATCCTGCAGCCACATTTTAACAGGCAGATTGCTTTCTTCAGTAAATGACACGTTTCCTAGAACGATAGTTCACGATGAAACGCATATGCACAATTTGTCGTCCCGTTCCGCGATATCCTTATCCCTTCCACGGGGAGCTTTGCCTGGAAGTGTAGCCCCTGTATTTGCGAACACAATGGCATCCCTCCGAAATACTTGAACTCAGCGCACAAACAAACAAACATTGAATAAAGTTACAAACAAGATTAAGGTTCAAGTTATTTGTCCCTGTAGCAAGGCGTCAATTGTTCTAACAGATGTAGGGGCGCTAAGAGGATTTAAACCACGCGAATTTAATAAACCAGATTAGCAATAGGTGCTTTCCACAAATGCTAGGAACCGTAAAGTAAATCTAGCCTAAATTACCCGTCAGACCGGAGCATCACTTACAAGGAGTGCAGAAAATTTCCAAAGGGGGCCAACAGGGTTTCCTGCAAGAGTGGCTTGTTCCACATCCCCAACTCTCCTTCCCTACCCCCCCCCAAAAAAAAAACAAAAACCAACAAACAAACAAAAAAAAAAAAAAACCGCAACAAAACTTTCTATTTGCATCAAATCTTGCTTTAGGCACAGACGCGCGTACCAAACAGCGGTCCAAGGTCCCCGGCGGCATATATTCCTAAAATCTGAAATATTACCTGTTGTGCCATCCGCTTTTGCAAGGCTGTGGAAAAAGAGAAGGAGGGAGCGAGAGAGGCAAATCTCAAAGCCAGCAAAGGACTAAGATGCCACACTTCGGAAAGGCTGATTGAAAACAGACTCTTCTTAAGTTTTAGAGGATTTTCTCTCTCCCTCCCTCCAAGGGCTAAGAAGCCGATTTGGGAGTTTGAAGGGAATAGGTTTCAGAGTCCATATTTGTTCTGGTGCACTTGTAAAATGCGATTTGAAGAGGATCTTTAGCCCTCTGATTGTCTTTGTATTGTTTTTCTTGAAACGGATCTTTTGCCCTTAATGAATCCCCACACAGCTGGACAGCTCCTGCTCGGACACTGAGAGCGCTAACCCCAAACTGACCCCAATTTGACACCACAAGATGAAATTTTACCGCCTGTTAAAACCATTTCCAGCCTAGGCAAAAGGAGCTGGCTGTTGACTGAGATGCACTTCCATACCGGACACCTCATTTCTCTTTGGACCTTGAGCTGATTTAAAAAAATAAAAAAATAAAAAAATAAAAAGAGGGGGGAGGCAAAAAAAACCCAAACACACACACACAGAGACCCCACCGACTCGTCTATCGTACTTTTCCTGGAAACAGCCTTCGCTGTGAAATTGATGCACGAGAAATGGAAAATAACCAATTTAATTTTCCCAAATTATTGTTTTAAAAGAAGCATGTCACCAGGCTGGGGGGAAAGGAAAAAAAAAGTAAATAAAAAATGACCTAAGACTGTGGAAGCCTCCACCCCCTGCACGCACGAATCCCATTTTCCTCCGCGTTCCCAACAGCATCTTTGTTAATAGCTGAGCACTTTCACTTAAGGACGCTAAATTGAGATTCCTTTTTAATGGCTAAACTGTAGCGCTTTATAAACCATGTTCTCTGTGTGCTTTAATCCACTGGGATAGTGAAGAGGAAAAAGGCTCCAACCCTTTTCACGGGGGGAAAAAAAAAAAAAAAAAGACACAGGAGGAACGTGAAAGCCCTTCATTTACCATGTGAAATTTCACTTTTCTACCAAGTTAAAATAATTTTTTAAAGTTGGTCCGTGTCCCAGATTACACACATGCACAGCAGGGTGAGCCAGCGCAGGAGGTTAATTAGTTTAAGAGGGGAAAAAGAAAGAAAAAGAAAAAAAAAAAAAAAAGGGACAAGTGAAAGGAGCAGCATTGAACACTGCAAAAATCTTTGGCTGCTTTTTTTGCAGCTTTGATTTTAGATTGCTTTCTAACAATTTCTCAGTCAAGAGAACCGATACCTACAGGGACTTCTGCGAGAAACAGAATCATGAAATAAACAAAAATCAGGTCTAAGATTATATCCTAAGTAATGAAGCTCTTTTCTTTTTCTATGGGAGTCAAGTAATCTAAAAACTTCTTTTTGAAAGGAAAACTGATGAACTTCTCCCACAGCTTGAGGTCTGAACAAATACATGGAGCCTTCAATGGAGCTAGATTACTTTTGCACGGCCACGTTACAAGTAAAGACCTCTTCTTTAGTGATACCGAAACTATTTGAAAAGAGACACACTTGCGTATCTTAAGAAGCAAGGCTCCCGGTTTGCACTGCCTCGGTTAAAAAAACAAGTTTGGAAGCTACAAATATTTAAACTACATCCTCTAAGCTGGCTGTATGGGCTGTATCACAACCAAATGATTCCACACAAGTTAAGAAATCTGGCATCTTTTGGGGCAGGGTGGGGAGAAGGAAAAAAACCAAATAGCATTCAACGATGACTAGATCTCTTAAAAAAATCTGTCAGAAAACTACAGCTGTAAAAGTAGGAACGGATTTGCATAACCTACTGCTCTGTAGGTCTCCGCGCACCCAAAGGATTAGCCAAGCATTCATTACCATGAATATCTTGAATTACTTTACCGATTTATACGACAGAGTATAAAATACTGCACAAGAAGACTGCCTTTTTCCCTGCGAAATGAATCGACTTAACCACTGCTTGAAAGCGATCTACATACTAAGGGCTTTTTTACTCACCTCTCTTTACAGTCCCATGAAAGTCAGTCACAGCAATTCAGTTGCTCTTAGGACTAGCTTTAATCTTGGAGGAGATCCTCTGGAAAAAAAAAAAAGGAAAAAAAAAAAGGGGGGGGAGGAAACCCCAAACCCGGGTCTGCTCTCCAGCTTCTGTCTGGTTTTAAGCAGGGCGCAACTCTGGCTAAAAGTAGGAGAGGGACTTTTCTCCGTATTGCCACCATATTTGCAAATACAGCCCTGCTCTGCTCTGCAGGGTTCGGCGCTATCGGAACACGCAGGAATGCCCACTGGCGTTTGTCAGCGCTCCACACTATCTTTCTTTATATGTGAGGGCTGATTTCCCGCAGACATCATTGTTATGATGGCTCATTTAATCAAACTGTTTAATTGCTCCGGTAATCACTATCATCATCACAGGTACTCAATCATTCATCATTTTGGAGGGGTTTATTGACCTCTGGAGCTCATTCCCTACGCCTATTAAAAGCAGGCCAAATATCTGTAACTAACCCTTGGGTCATTTTCTTAAAGTTTCAGGAAAAAAAAAAAAAAAATCTTACAATCATCGTCATCACCACGAAAAGCAAAGCAAACTAAACCAAAACCTAACTGAATAAATAATATTTTTCTGCCGTGTATTTTAAAAGCCAGCTATGTATTCACAACCGGGTACATAATCATTGATAAATCCCACTATTAACGGGATAGTCTGGTTTAGATTTTATGTGCAGGGGACCGTGAACGAGGGTGGGGGGTTGGGAAGGACAAAACTGCAGCAATCGATAGTTTGACCATCGCTCCTCCCCTAAACTTCAAGCATCCCCCATGATTGATGATCCCGGCCAGCTTTAGTAATTGACTGCTCTGAGGTAAGGCTGGGGTAGCTCCGGCAAAGCGATTGGGCGAGACAAACACCAAAATTAACGTGTCTCTGTGTGTGTGTGTGTGTGAGTGTGTGCTTGGAAAAGTTCATTTGGTGCTCTAGGGTGGGGGATGCATCAGCTCACTTAATTTGCTAAATAACCCCACCGTAATTAGCACTACCATTAGAAGGCATTACCGAGCTAATACTTCAGCAGACATTCCACAAGCGCAACGTCGATCTACGGCAAAGTCCAGCTACACGCACACGTAAACGCAGCGCTCACCGCCTGGTCCGCTCAAAACGAACATGCAAACAAAAAAATCTACGTAACATCTGGATTTCTACCACAAAAAGCTGAGCATGACTTTGTTTTTAAGCCCTTTTCAAAGCCTGGCAGCCTAATCGCAAAACTAAAAGGGATTTCCCCCTCTTTCCCCCCCCCAACCCCCCCCGCCTCTCCCTCTACATCCACAGCGTGCTTGATCGCAGCGATCACTTAAGGAAGAGCGGTGCCAAACACGGTTTGAATGAGCCGTTCTCTTCATACCCTGGAAAATTAATTTTTAGAGAAGCACAATGAATGGTGAGCGGGCAGGACCTCCGCTCGCAGCGCGGGCGCTGCCGGAGCCGCGGGCACCCGGCCGGGGCGGGATCGCCTCCCGGGGACGGCCCCCCCGCTCCCCGTAGCCTTCCGTGCCCCCGGGCTCGCGTCCCCTCCGCGGCAACGGCGACAGCCGGCGATTTACACCGGTAATTCAGCGCGTAAATCAGACCGCTAAACACCGCGGGTAATCGGAAGGTATTTGGTTGCTAAAATAATCTAGCGCAAACCAACCCGGGGCTGGGCTTCTATCGCACTTTTCTTCTCGCTCTCTGCAGTTTTCCCCTGCCTCTCCCCCCCTCTCGCACACACGCACTCTCCCTGTCCTTCCTCCCCTCCCTTCCTCCCTCGCTCCCTCCCTCCCTCTCTCGCTCCCTCCCTCCCTCCCCGCTCCCTCCCTCCCTCCCTCTCGCTCGCACGCTCGCTCGCTCCTTCCTACACGCGTTGCTTCGCTCGGGGCAGGGGCTGCTGCGCGGCTCCCCCCGCGCGGCGCCGCGGCCGCCCCGCCGGCGCGCTGCGCATCCCCGGCTCTCAGCCGGCTGGGGCGCCCCCGCCGCCCCGCGCCCGCAGCCCCGCGCCCGCCGCCGCGCCCGCCGCTCCCCGCCGCCGCCGCCGCCGCCGCTCCCCGCCGCCGCCGCTCCCCGCCGCCGCCGCCGCCGCGCTGCAGGACTGGCTATGGCCACCACTACTTCCGGGTTCCGTCACTTCATTCTCCCGCCGATCAGCGCTGCAAAACTGAGCCTCTTCTATAAGGCAGCCAGCAGCCAACCTGCCAACACTTACTGACACTCACTCATCTCAGAGCGCGAGGGAGAGAGGGAGACAAAATACCTGCCGGGAGGAGGAGGAGGAGGAAAGGAGAAAAAAAAAAAAAAAAAAGGGAGAGAGGGGGAAGTCCGCGCTTTGCAAACTATTCCATTTTTCTTCGCATCTTTCCCCACCCCCCTTCACAGTACTTAAAAAAAAAAAAAAAAAAGAAAAAAAAAAAAAAAACAAACCAACCAACCAACCCTATAGCGATCCTAAAAGGCAAAACCCGAGCGCGGAGTTACTGGAAGAAGAAACCGGGGTTAAAAAGATTCCTCCTCTCTTCTTCATCATCATCAACCGTCATTCATTCACTACCTTGACATTCCCTGGCTTTGATTGACAGCTGGAGTGGCAAAAAGCCATGAGACACGACAGTTTGGTTACATGTGGGTTGCTGACGGGCCGATCGTAACCTTCAGTTTGGGGGCTTGACAATTTTTTTTTTTTTTTTTTTTTTTTTGCGCGTAGAGAAAGAAAAAAGGAAAAAGAGAGAGAGAAAAAGGAAAGAGAGAAAGAGAGAGAAAAAAGAAGAAAACACAGAAACTCATCGTGGTTCTTGACTGTTTTTTATCTATTCTTGTTGTTGTTATTGTTGTTGTTATTATTATTATTTACCCATATTGGAGGATAGGAGAAGTCTATAAGTGGGTTGCAAAAAAAAAAAAAAAAAAAAAAAAGGAAAGGAATCTTCTTCACTCTAAATCACTTTCTTTGCTGGACTGGGATATTAAATATACGACACATCCAGGAGTTTATTGGAGCGCAGACTGATGGCGCAAAGGGTAGGTTTAAATCTCCAACACTTACCTATATATAAATCCTCTCTTAAGAGGGGCCTGTCCGATTTGCTCTCCTCTGTTGCTGCTGCTGATGGCGGCCACTATTAAAAAATAGCAGCAAAAATTATTCACTAGCTTTTTGTGTGCGTGCGTGAGTGTCTCTGTGTGTGTGTCTCTCTCTGCAATTGTTCCACACTTTTTTCCTCTCTAGCTTTTCCCCCAGCAGCGCGATTTCCCTGCTCCCTGCCTGCTCAGTAGCACGGGTTTCACAGGGGAAAGCTTGCTGCTGCTGCTACTGCCGCCGCCGCCGCTACCGCCGCTGCCTAGGAAAGGCTGAGAAATACATATGTGTGTGTGTGTATATACGAACGTATATATATGTATACACATATAGCTGCTTTCTTCTTTTTTTCTCCTTTTTTTTCTTTTTTTTTTTTTTTTTTTTTTTCCCTGTCTCTGGCTTTGACAAGGACAAGGGGAATTGCTACTAAATAATGTTTCTGGTAACTTTCAGATTATTTCCCCCTTTATCTCCCCCCTCCCCACGCACCCTACCTTTCCTCTCTCCTTCCCAGTGTTGATTTATTCACATAGTTGCTTTCGATTCTGCTTGTTTATTCATTTCTACTTTTTGTTGTTGTTGTTGTTCTTCCTTTCTAACTCAGGGTAACTCTAGTTTCTCCCCTCCGTTTCCTTCCTTTCCATCCCCGTTTCCTTGCGAGGGCTCCCCTGCCCGTGCCGAAGAGGAGCGGCTCCCCCCGCACGCCCGGGCGGGCACTCACACACACAATTTCCCCCTTCACCTCTGCCCGCACTCCCACTCCTCCCTCAGCCTCTCCAGCCTCTGCTCCCGGTCCCAGTTGATTTCATTTTGCACATTTCTCTCTCCGTTGTGGCTGTTCTTGTTTTGTTTTGCTCTGTTTGTGTCTGTCCGGGTGCTTTACTCTCCTCTGACTTTTGTTGTTGTTGTTTGTTTGGTTTTTTATTCCTCTCTCCCTCTCTCTCTTTCTCTCTCTCTTCCCCTCTTTCTCTTTCTTTCTTCTCTTCCGGCCCGTTTTTTGACAGTACGATGAGCTGCCCCACTACGGCGGGATGGACGGAGTAGGGGTGCCGGCGTCCATGTACGGGGACCCCCACGCCCCTCGGCCGATCCCCCCGGTGCACCACCTCAACCATGGCCCGCCACTGCACGCCGGGCAGCACTACGGCGCACACGCCCCGCACCCCAATGTCATGCCGGCCAGCATGGGCTCCGCTGTCAACGACGCCCTGAAGCGGGACAAGGATGCGATCTACGGGTAGGTGCCGCCGGGCCGCCCGGCGCCACGGCCGGGCTCCGCAGCGCCCGTGCTCGAGGAGCGGCGGGGCAGGAGCGGGGCGGGTGGCGGGGGCTCCCGCGGGGCCACGGCGGGCAGCCGAGCCCCGGAGCGGGGCGGGGAGGGGAAGGACGTTCCGGCGGGGAGTCTCCAGCAGCCCGCTCCGGAGAGAGACCAGCGCGGTGGCGGTGGCACTGCCACTGCCGGCAATTTCAGGAGGAGTGCGATCCCAGCCTGATTCTTAGCTGGGGTGCCAGCACCCACGGGAAACGGGTCCTGGAAACGCAGACCTCTCGGGGAGGGAGGCTGGGCTGGGGGGAGGTGTCGTTGTCTTGCTTTGTCTTTCTGTTTCTTCCCCCCCCCCCCCCCGCCTTTTTTCCCTTTTTCCCTTTTTCTCTCTTTCTCTCTTTCTTTCTTTTCCCCTGCGTGTTTTTTGTCTTTCTCGGAAAGGCCCCAGTTAGGAGTTCAGATAGGAGAGGCGGCTCTCGTTGCTCTGGGTTTTAGTTGGAGAAGTGTTGTTCTGGTGTTCTCCTCCGTGCCATAATAACACTCTTCCAACACTGTAAATAAAGAGCTATTCACATCGCGGAAGGTAGTAAGAATAAAAGGGGTTCACTTCTTGCAAGCAGCATTTCCCTGAGACAGGATAAATAAATACATTGGGGGCAATGAGCTGAGTTTTCTATTTAAGAAAGAAAGAACGCGAGGAAAAAGAAACACGTACCCAGCAAAACTCAAGCCTGTGCCAGGGCATTGCTCGGGGGCAATGACATCGATTCCCTTCAGTGCCTTTTAGAAAAAATACTAAATGAGCCTAAAAGGAGTGATAGTAACATCTATGACGGACTGTGGGGCCTTGATCAGGCACCAAAGGGGAAAAGAGACAAATGCATGCTTACTACTTAGCAGGCAGATAATTTTTTTTCTGACTACTCCAACTATGGGAAAATATTTCGCGAAGTGCTCCCTCCCTCCACCCCCTCCCCAGCTCACTTATCTGGACAGCTGGTATTTTACTTGGGTGTGCTTCCTAAGCCAGGAAACTTCACCACATTTTTGTTAGCAGGTCCTTAGAAAAATAGAATTGTGTATTAAGTAGTTTGCAGTTTGCCTAGCCGTGCTTCTCATTTTAGGTCATAGCTGGAGGGGAGGGATGGGATCTTCCAGGTTTCGCGTCATTTTAAGCTGTGGCGAAAAGTGGAAGATTCCCAGCTGAGCTGCTGCCTGCGGGAGCGGGTTTGGTGCCTGGTGCGTTAGGAGAGGTCACTTTCGTCTTCAGCTGTGGGGACCGTACGGGGGATGTAGCTCGGGCATTGCAGTTTCAAAAGGGGAAAAGAAAAAAAAATAAACCCAAACCTCCACCACCACCAAATCCAGCATTTTTATTTCTAACTGCTGTTCTCCCCTGCCCTGCCCTGCCCTGCCCGAAGCGGTACCGCGAGGCTGCAGAGCGTGGCTGTGTCCGTGTGTCCGTCGTGTCTGTGCGTTAGTGCATTTAAAAAACAAAACAAAACAAAACAAAACAAAAATACTTGTTGATTAGAGCTCTTCTTCCCCCCTCTCCCCCACCCCCTCCCCTCTCTTTGTGTGCCACTGCCCGGTAGGCACCCGTTGTTCCCCCTCTTAGCTCTGGTCTTTGAGAAGTGCGAGCTGGCGACCTGCACGCCCCGGGAGCCCGGCGTGGCCGGCGGGGACGTCTGCTCCTCCGACTCCTTCAACGAGGACATCGCCGTCTTCGCCAAGCAGGTCCGGCACCGCTCCCCCCGCCCGGCCCTTCCCAGCACCCCCCACCTCCTCAGCCCCTCGACCCGCACGGCCGGCCACTCGCAGGCGGCAGCCCCCCTGCTTTCATCCCCCCCAGCCCCCCGCGCCTCCTCTCCGGCCGCCGGGGGAGGGCAGAGGGAGCTGCAGACCTGGCCGGCACAGACCCTCCTCCGCAGGGAGCCCCTCCACAATGTCGGGCTCAGAGTCCCGGGCCTCGCGCTCCCGCGTTAAAGAAAGGGAAATGGAACTGCAGCCGGGTTTTGGAGGCAGAGGGAGCGGGGGAAAGGCAGGAGATCAAGAAGAGGGGGCTCCTGTGGCAAGGGCAGGCAGAAGCGGAGCGGGCCCTGCTCACACACGGGTGACTCCGGGGCGTCCAGCCGGCGTTTGGTCTGACCTGTCCCGGCTGGTTTGATCACAGGGGTTTTTCTCCCCCTTCGAGTGATTCCGTGACAGGGCTGAGGAGAGAAGCTGCAATTCACGCCGCTTTTCCTTCTTCTTGCAGGTCCGCGCCGAAAAACCACTTTTTTCGTCAAATCCAGAGTTGGACAATTTGGTAAGGCCTGCTCGCCCCCCTGCCCTGCCCTGCCCTGCCCCGCTGTCCCGCTCCCCTCCCGCCCGCTGCCTGAAAGCGCCCTCCACCGCCCGGGCACCCGGGCTGCGCGGCCGAGTAGGGATGCGAGGGGGTGGAAAGCTACCTTCGAGAGGCTTCAAAGAGCTGCACTTTTAAAGTGAGCCGATGCGAACTCCCGAGCCCCAATGCATTGATAAGCTGTGTTTGAAAGCCACGGGAAGCTAAAGTGAAGGAAATAACTGCTTAAGAAGAGAGAGATGGAGCTTTCTAACGTAATTCTTTTGCTAATGTGAACGATTTCAATATTCAAAGTGCCTAAATCCGCTTGTAAAGAAGATGCCAAACTATTCATCCTTCTCCCTTCCTTTCTCCCGCGGGCCGGGGAGGGTGGGGGGGGAGCGTGTGTTTGACTTCTCGGCGGCCTCTCAGGGCTGAGAGCCGGGCGGTGAGAGGGAGAGAGGAAAAGGGGAAGAGGTTTTCTCCAAGATCGCGGTAATAAAGCATTAATCACCGCTCCTGGAATAAATATGATAAAATTCAAGTGCATAGGTTAAAGTTGATCAAAACTGCTCAAGCGTGACCAATGGGCTAAACTTCTGGGTAATGCCTGCGCGCCCTAACACCCCTGTCCCCCTCGGGCTCGCAGCTCCGCACACACCTCGTGCTCCTGTCCCCCACCTAATCCCTTGCTCAAAACTTTCTTGCAGATGATCCAAGCAATACAAGTACTAAGGTTTCACCTTTTGGAATTAGAAAAGGTAAGAGCCATGGAGGTGGGCGGGGGGCAAGCCGTTCCCTCCCTGCCCCCCCCTGTTCCCCCCCCCTTGACTGTTTGGTCTGACTGGTAAACACGGCCAGGGGAGACGGGAAACGTGGTGTGACAGTGTGACCTGTGCCATCAGAGCATGTGACACCCAACAGCCAAGCACAGACCGGCTTTTTTTTTTTTTTTTTTTTAAGTGCAATTTTAATATTTAGTATTATTAAACCCCTTCGAACCGTCGTACCCCTTCCCTCAGTAGAAGCTCTTTTCCCGACTCGGAAATAACCTGTTTAACAAAAAGAGAGATGAAAGCACTGCTGCCTTTCCCCAGCTCCGGCCGGCATAGGAACACCAAGCAGGCGCTAAGTGTTTGGCAGAGGCAGGGGGCCCCTGCGCGGCGTGGGGAGGGGGCTGTGCCCGGGGAGGAGAACGGCTCTTCCTCTCCTCTTCCCTCCTTCTCACAGTCTCAGCGAGTCGCTTCTTTCTCGGGCTCCCGGCCACTCAGACCTTTTTTTAGCCCCGGTTTAAAGCGATCCCATCCCGAGTGGCTAGTTGTACCTGTTTGGGCTGTGTACGCTCCAGAGATACCGCCCGTGTCCAGATCCCAGCGCTCTGATGTTATCATCAAATCGGATTTTCCTCTGCACATCAGGCTGAGCCCACTATCTCTCTCTCTCTAACTTGTTGCTGCGGCAAGTCTCTAGAGAATAATATGTGCTACAACAATTTCTCTATTGTTTCCTTGCCTTCAACTATTGTGCCCCTTAATTAGAGTTATTTGTGGAGTAGATCAGAAGGTTGTTCTTGCTACCAAAAAAAAAAAAAAAAAAAAAAAAGAAGGAAAGAAAAAGGTTGCAGTCCAATATTTTGCCACTATTGATACTATTCTTGTTACTGTTTTCAGGTTCATGAATTGTGCGATAACTTCTGCCATCGGTACATTAGTTGTTTGAAAGGAAAAATGCCCATAGACCTCGTTATTGATGAAAGGGATGGCAGCTCCAAATCAGACCACGAAGAACTCTCAGGATCTTCCACAAATTTAGCCGACCATGTAAGTCCTTCTGATTTCCTTATGGCACTTTTTAAGACTTTAACCTGCTTAGAGGACCTCTCCCAGATTCCATTGTTTTGCTGCTGTTGTCTGTTAGTAGTATTGTTATTACTGCTTTAACCTCTTGCAAGCTGGGATCCCATCTTTACACTTTCTTCCCTCTCTGTAAGGTTGTAGAAGTGCAAAGGGTTCCTTATGTTTCCATCTGTAAAGCAGAGAGTTTGCAATGGTTTGTAAAGTTTCCTGGTCTGGATGGCTTGGGGAGGTAGCAAACTGCGGTTTGGTGTGGGGATCAGTGCTTTCTCCTCTTCTTTGCCAACTCTGTAAGCAATGCAGCAATGTAAGGAAAGAGAGAGAAGAAAGTTGGGGAGAAAGTTTGCTGGTTTGCTCCCCCCTCCCCTCTTGTGGGGATGACAAGTGATGAGAATTATTGGCAATACTACATTGCATTAAAAAAGGGGGTTAGCACGTTAGAGTTTCCAATGCTTGTGCTTTATAGCAACTTATTGTCAGAATATGGACTTATTGCCAAACGCCTGAAGCATCTTCATAATAAAAGACAGTAACCTTGATGAAGCAATTATTAACAATGTATTACAGAAAGCTGGAGAAAATGATGATTGAGTAATCGTAGGTTAGCAGTTGATTTTAACACTTTAGGAGTTGGTGAGTTAGTGTTATGTGTGTAGGACTGCACACTGGTGTGAGTGGTATGGAGAGCGCCTTTGTTTTTCCGGGTTTCAGAGCGGCTTTTGTGATCCTTCAAAAGATGTAGACACGGAGAGACTTCGGGATGTGAAGGGAAAGATTGCAGCTGGTACCACAGAAAAGGGATGGAATAGCTTTGGTTAAAAAGAGTGGGTGTGAACTCTAGTTTATTTATAGGAACGCACCCCTGGGGGAAAAGGGGTTTACACAGTTTTAGATTCAATTGAACTCATAATCTAAATGATACAGTCTAATATTTTAGCGGTTGAAATATTAATTTAACACCCGGTGTGAAGTTAACCATGCTTTCTGCACAGGCGCCTGCCTTCATTTCCCAGTGTGTTAAGAAGAGTAGCTGTGAGCCCAGGGAGAGAATGAGCTTTCTAGGAGCTTTTGTGTCCTTTGGAAACACATTGTTTGTGTGTGTATTTGATAATTATGTTAGTCCTGGACTAAGGCTGAATTGAGAGATAAAATAATAATAAATTCTTCTATATGCCCCACTCCTGGCACAGCATAGATACAGAGCCCAGGAAATATTTTTGGACCCAATCTTTGGCTTTCATTTTCTCATTTGTACTCGGCAAACATGGCAAGACAAGGTTTTTGTGATGTTTTACATTTAAAATCTATTATTTTGAGGGGGGGGTGGGGAAATGTGTGCAGAGGTTCCTGAAAGTTTCTCTGCTTATCAGCTATCTCACATGTAGATAATAAACTCCATGAGGCATGACAGTATTTCAGAAATATTTGTTTTATGGCATTTTACAACCCTAAATTTGTGTGCATAAGTATTCTGGGAGAGTACTAGAAAAGAAATTGAAATGAGTGGCAACCTGAAAGATAGGGGGTCATTGTGTATAATTCAGAGCAACAGAAAAAAAAAGTACATGTCTCTCCAGTACAGTTTCTTTACAAGAGTGTGTTTCAAGTGGAAGTGTAGAAATGGAGCATGCTTATGTTTATATTGAAGAGATTAGATAAACTAGCCTGTTTAGGGTTCTGGCAGATGGCGAATGCTCAAGCCAATTTGCAGTGCTCCATTATAATATTTAAATTCACACACAATGATAGGACAGTGGTGGAGGGGGTTAGCATTTTGATAATTTGATAACTATTATCTTCCCTAAGAAGAATCTCCTCTTGCTTTTGTGGCCCAAAACCCAAGCTCAAATAAATATGACAAGCCATTTATCTTGCACCCGTTAGGGTTTACCACTTCATTGGGTATTATAATTTAAAGCCTTTTATTTCCTGGAGATTTGAGCTATAACATTTTTACTTTAGCCCCCTGCTATTTGTTTTGAAAGGAAGGAATAATTTGTGCAACCAGAACACCAACTGGGAAATGAAGAGTTGTATCACATAGTTACATTTTATTCATGCGTTTTGGGAAATGTGTCTCCTTATTGGATTTTTTTTTTAATATGTATATTAGCGTGTTTTCCCAACAAAACTTTAACACTCTTCTATAGCTTAGTCAAACTACCATGTGTGTACACATTTATATTTGTACTGCACAAGGTTCCAGCAGGAAGAAATCCGCTTTTATTCATAAGGAAGGAAAAGCTTTAAAAAATTGCTAATATAAACATGCAAGACTATCAAAAAATAAGCTATCATTTGTGAGCATGTACCTGAAAATACAGTAGTTCAAGCATGCAAATTTATCCAATCTGACTCTCCAGGTTTATTTTTTCATTTGCTTTGATATGCATATTTAATATACAGCCTCAGGCTAGATCTCATTTGGTGAAAGTTAGTGCAGGGGTGATGATGAGCCACTTCAGAAGGACAGAGATAGCATGTTGTTTCCTCTGTTTTATGTATTGGCTCACTATTCTGATCCTGGGGTCTTCCCCTCATGGTTTTATTTGCACATGAAATACTAGGAGCATTTCAACTGATCGGCTATGCATAATGATAGCCAAAAAGAAGTGTAGGTTAATTTGTTGTGTGCCAAGGTTTCTCTTGTGGAGGTGACAGTTCATGGCAGCTGTTTGACACCCCAAAAATCCATACACCTCTATTCTTACTAAGTGGTATAAAGCTATACCATGTGTGTTTAATGTGGGTGCAAGGGGTGGGAGTGGAGACAGTGGGAATGCTGAACTAAGAACTAAGGCAGCTCTCAGTTTTATTCCTTTGCTAGACCTGAAAACAGGCATAAGGGAAAGTAAGAGCAAGAATTGTAGGATTAGCCAATATTTGCCATAAGACTTTAAACAGGGTACTCAAATAGGGCATGCTTCCCTTTACAAAACCTACTGCTTTACTATGTGTATAACTTAATTGGAAACCAAAACCAAAATCAACAAAGGAATGAACTCTTTGGAGGCATACCTGTGCTGGAAAAAGGAGACAGCTGTAAGCGGTTGTGCTATGCATGTTTGGTAACAAATGTGTTTATTGAATTTTATTTTGGTGCGCTATTAACTGTTATGTAATACAGTAAGTGTAAAGGGTCCAGGGACTTGGTAGATCAAATAGTGCAGTGCCGGCCACAAGAAGCTGAAACTTTTGTTATTACTTTGCGGTGTTTAGTAAATATAACAGCCCATAATTAGCGTTTGAATTTTTAACACCCTCATATTTTTTTATTGCTCTGAGGTATTAGCTGTAGATGGGAAGAAGGTAATTACAGCTAAGCCCTGGCTGAACCAGATCGGTTGGGGGAAAAAAAAAAAAGAAAAGAAAAGAAAAGAGGAAAGAAACCTTTCAAGCTGCAGTTCAAGTTGAGTTTCCCAGCACAGACAATTAATTATTGTCCAATATAAACATTCTGGGCCCTATCCTGCATTCTGTGTTCAGCCTAAGATATCTGTTGAGATTGCCAACGAATCTTTTTTTGTTTGCTTCCATTTGAGCTATTCAAATCTGTAAAACATAATGCTTCTAAAATCTGGAGATTTTAAAACTTTTTCTAGCATAGGATAACCTTTTGTACTTTAGCTACATTTCTTTTGTACCTGGCTTCACCTGGTGCCACACAACTCTTCCTTTAGCGAAAACTTACTTTGAAGCCTAGTAATTCTCCTATAGAAATTTATGGCTCTCCTTCCACTGCCTTTTGTGGGAGCAGGGCCTTAGTCTTTTTGATATTTGTTTATATGTTCTATATATTTGCAGTTCAGAGGTAATAATATACAGGTCATAATTTATAAAATATAATTAAAAATGGATAGAAATATACATATATCTCTTTTTTTGTAAAAGGACTGTTGACAGATTAGAAATCCAATGCCTTAGCTGTAGAAGAGAAATATTAGTCTCATATTTAACCTTTCAGCCCTCAAATGAGGAGATACTTTTATTTTGTACTTTTGGACATCTAGACGTTTTAAATTTCTTTAGTATTTCTTCTCAAAGAATGGTCTGCGCAAATTCCTGACATCCTGCAGATAAGGAAAAGAAAAAAGGGGGGTGGGTAATATTTCTCTGTTCCAGTGATATAATTAAACCTTTAGGTAAGATTTCACTGAATAATGAGGAAGTTAGTGGGGGTACCTGATGCTGCTGTCGCCAGGTACACCACACTTTGATGGACTTCAGTAGAAGTCTGGAGTATGCCAGAAATGCAGGAACAGACCCCAGATGTGCCCTTTCTGTTTGTAGTGTGTCAGAAGGCAAACTAAGTAGCGAACTACAACAATAATAAGGCAAACTTTTTTCTGTAATTACCAAATTTCTTAGTATGTGTCTGAAGACTTAGGATGTTACTGTAGGCCCTGTGCTTTTCTGAAGGGGCAAGGAGCATCGTGAACTTTCCAAGACTGTAGAGAATGTTGTGTATTTCCTCTTTTTGGTGGGCCAAGGTGATCTACAGTTGAAGTTCATCTACAGCTCAAATTTAAGTGTTTTAATTTTAAACTGAGTTCTCTTGAACTCAAGTGATAATGTATTTTGCTATCTGTTTGACACCAGAATTCCTCTTTGGTTTGAGTTTTCTGTCAGTCTAGATGAACTGGAGCCACACAGAATGATGTAGAAGGACAACTGGAAAAACAACAAACCCCTGATTTTTCAAGTTTCAGTTCCTTACTGGCAGGTGGATTACATGTCTGATTTCAGTCTTAATTGGAAAATACAAAGCACATGGCTTTTCAGAATGTGGCCATGTTCTAAGAATGTCAAAAATTCCTCCTGATAATTTTCTCAAATGCAAAGTCTGGGGACAAGAATTAAAACTTGTGCATATATGTGCCTACATACATGAATACCTGACAGATCACAGTGCCTTGGATTTTGTTCAAATTGTGTAATTCTGATACAAAAAAGTTATCGTATTACATATGGACCTGTAAGAAAATAAATCTTGGTAATATCAGGAGTAGTCTTTTTTAGAAAACACACGTATCATGGATCATTTACTTTTTTAAAGTTTCTTTACATAGTAAATTTATTATTGTTGCACTCCACAACAGTCTCTAAGATACCATCCTGAACTACATGCACACAAAACATAGACACATGCATACAACACACAGAGACACATAGAAACACATAGAAACACATGTGCTTGTATGTGTATAGGTTTCTATGTCCGGCATAGTATATCACCTTTTGATATATGGTCATACCTAGATACAGATTTTTGTGGTATCAATCATGTCAGTTGTTCCACTGTGTTTACAGGCATTACTTGTAAGAACAAAGTGAGCAGGATTTGGCTGGGGGAGAAATGCCATCCGTATCAGTACCTTGGTTCAGTTTTGTGTTTGAAAAATTAATCTACCAGAGAAACCTCCAGATCTTTGAGTCCAACCATCTTCCCAAAGAATGAGCTCTATTGTCATTGTAGTTTCTTTTATGAAAGTAAGTTGTGTTTTATTTGTTCCTGCAAGATCAATGGTTTTGTCCAATTCATCTGATAAAATGTAAGGGTCTGATCCTGCCACAGTTGTATACTTCAAACTTCAGTTAATGTTTGTGATCCAAATCCAGCTTCACTTACTCACATGGGTATCAGCTGGCCTGATTGATTTTACTCCCCAGTTATAAATAAGAAGCAAATTCCTTCTGGTTAATTGAGTCTTTAATATCACTATAAAAAGCAGCGTGAGATCAGAATCAGCCCTAGCGGGACTGCATACACTTACAAAAAACTAGCCAGACTTTGCCCAGTGGAAATTCTGGGCACAGAAAGTAAGAATTGCAATTTAACAGAAGGCTATCCTATACCAAATTTCTCTGTTACAACATCTCTCTTCAAGAAATCCTGTAGCAGTTAAAGTTTCCATCAGATTCACCACATCAACAAAAAAGTAATGCGTCAGCTTTGCTTTATATACCGGGAGACTCTTGTCCTTTCTGTTGCCCTTTTCTAGATTTAGCAAAATTCAGTGGTGGTGCCAAATCAATTTTTTTTATTTTTTATTTTTTTTTTTTTTTTTTTTTTTTTAAACTTTCAAGGGAAAAAGCAGTGGCAAAATTGTGTTTTCTAGGGAAGGCTGTGTGTGTAAATGAGAAACAGTGGATAGCAGCAGAGTGATCTCCTGTGGCCCTGCTAGTACAAGCTTTCCCCATATTGTCTCCTGCTTTTATATTAATTACAACTTGCATTATCAGCTGCGAGTCTGTAGCCCAGCAAATAGAAAATACTGCCCCTGGAGACCTAGCTTCTTGTATCTATTTTCCATCTCCTTCTATTGTGCTCTACTCAGTATTCACTGCTTTTCTCCTAGTAACACTGCTCTTTAACACAATTAGGTAAGAGCAAGAGCAGCACCATATTTGACTCCCAATTATTAAAACTACTGGGAATAGACACATGTGTGCTGTTTACCTTCTGTGGTATCTGGCATTAGTTTAGGTCATATGTGTGTGAAAATTTTATAGTATGCACACGTACACAAAACAGGCAATTGCATTTTGGCAGACATCATCCACACTTGTCAACGTGTTTCTGCAAAGTATATTACTAAACTTGCAAGAAGATATGAGAAGCCCTGCTAACATTTTGGTTTTCTGTTTGTTTTGTGTTTTCTGTTTGGTTTGTGTGTGTTTTTTGTTGTTTTTGGTGGTGGTTTTTTTTGGTTTGTTGGTTTTTCTTTTTGTTTGTTTGTTTTTTTTTTTAAAGTGTGATAGCTTAATACAAATTTCATTGAAATGAATAGAAAAGATGCAGTAAAGGTCAGAGGATCTCTTTAGGTACCTGACCTATACTAATATAGTATTTCCAGTGAAGTACACTTCATATGTGTCATTTGGTTCCATTTTTTGTGTGAAGACATACATAAAATAACTACTTCTGATTAGGCATTTGGCCAAGAAGTTTTCTTGAGAGATACAAAGTTGGAAGCAGTCTGGGGGAGAAAAAGAGAAGTCCACTGACACATACAATGATCTTAGTCCAAAGCAAAAGAATGTTGCCTTTTTATGAGGCTGTAAACTCCAGCCCTAGAGTTGTCATTTTTTATATTAAAGCCTAGCTATTTCCCTCCCTTTCAAATTCCTCCAACATTCTACTGTCGCATCTTATAAACATGCCATCTTATTATTTCTGTCTTTCAACAAAATTCTGCCAAATTTCTTCCTCAAGAAAACTGTGTCACAAGAAATTCCCAATAAATACAGTCTGTCTTTCTAAAATGGGGTCTACAAACTGAAGTCAAGAACAACCTCAGCCTGGTAAATGCAGCAAGTGTTTTCAGCTAAAGGAGTCTTATTCAGTGATCCTTTCCAGCTTGTTAGGGTTTTGAAACAGGAGGGCCAGTCTAGCTTTTGAAATACTGTATGATAGATTTTGGATGACATTTTCCTTAAAACATAGCTGAGGTGTTACCAGTTAATTATTGTAATTTTCATATGTGTGATAAGAAGCTCCAACAGCAGCCAGCTTAAGAGAGCCTGCAGTGCAGTAAAATTAACATAACTCACTGTGTTCCCTGAAAAGTTTAGCCTAGGTGAACATGTTGCAATTATTACGTTTTCTAAAAGAAGGTTCCAGCCTGATGTTGTTGGAGGGCTAAACTCATGCTATTCTATTGTTTCTTGTCTTTTTCATGTATGTCTTCTAGCTCTTTATCTGATTACCATCCGGCAAACAGCTGAGGCTAAGAGGCTGCAGAGGGCTGAAGAGCTCCTGTCTGCTGTTTGCCTTCAGCTTGAAGCTATTTGAGTGGCTTCCTAACTCAGAGATAAAAAGAGAAGCTCATAGGCATAACTGTGTTTTAATCCAGGCTGTAAAGAAACTTGCTCAGTTTTTGCATTTTATTTCCATTTGAACTCTTTGTTAACATTATTTTCAACTTTTTTTGTTCTTTTTAATAACATCTGGGTTGCTTGAACTTTCAAGACTTCTCATCTCTCTTTTTGTGTTTGTTTCCACCTCACTTTATAAAATGGGGTGTTTTTTTGGTATATTTTTAATGAAAAAGTCGGGGATTACAGTATTAATAGTGATTTCTGAGATCTAATTAATACAACAACTTCAATGAATATAAAATACTATTTTTTGGTTTGTGGTGGGGTTTGTTGTTTTTTTTTTTTTTCTTCTCCTTGTGGTTCTGTGTGAGGAAAAGTAGATCAGTCCTCTAGGTTTTGGAGGGGGTGGTTGTTTTGTGCCGTAAGTGCTGTTGTGCTGTATGTTGTGCTGACAGGTTAGGCAAATATCAGATACTGGACTGTCTTCTGATTTCATTCATATCTTGTTGCCATGGAACCACGTACATGGGTGCATGTGTGTGTCTGTGTAAGGTGAAGGGGATTTGGATCCTTTTTACCTTTTGGTCACCTAGGGCTTTACTGGGAACCTGTTGAAGTCGTGAGCTCTTCCCTTTGTCTCTGCTGCGCTCTGGGTCAGGCCCGTTAGATTTATGTTACTGAGTATTATAGCAAGCCGTTATTTGGCAGTTCTATTTTGCGTTGCTGTAGAGCATGTGGTACTAATCAGTGCTGGGAGATTACTTTGAGATGTTCCAATATATATTTTGGGACCTGATTCCAATCACACTTACACTGAATTTTACAATGAGTAAATCGGTTGATTTTGTTGAACTTATTCCTACTACACATCAGGGTAGATGAGGTCAGAATCAGTCATGCTCAAAGAACTTACTCAAACCTGTAGCTTGTTGCTTCCAGGATTTCCGCATGCTTTAATAGTCCAGTGTTATTTCACAATGCAGATTTAAGACACACTCAAACCTCAGAAGCAATTTTGTTTTGGTTTTGGGTGTTTTGTTTTGGTTTTTTTTTTTTTGAGGGGGGATTTTTTGTTCGTTTTGTGTTGAATTAGTATAATGCACTTGATTTAACTTGTCACATACAGGTGACAAGTAATGCAGGTCCAGCCTCTAGTCTGATCTGTTTCATGTGTTCTTGCTCTCTTTTTCTGCCAGAGGAAATTCCATCTCTTGCCTGCCTTCATGTGGTGCTGATAAAGCTCTTCCTGTACAGTAGAATTCCTGTTTTCCTTTAAGCAACAGCAGGGTATTGGGAATGATCAGGAAAGGGGAGGAGGACGGGAGGAGAATACACTCAACAAAGTAGCGCTAAACTGTAACATTAAGTTTTCCTCACTTAGCCATTTAAATAGCAGCTCCTTACCCCAGGAAAGCCAATACCTACTAAATTAGAAAGCATGCATGAATTATGTGACTAAAGTACAGTAGTTGAGGTCTTACTTAGCCAAGTTTTGCAAACTTCGTATGTCTGTCTTCTGTGTTCTCTTTTGTCATGTTTTATGCATAGTAATGTAGAAAGAATTACATAAAAATCACTATACATGTTATTTTATATAATCACCTGGTGGTTATTCTTGACAATACTTGTAAGCGAACTGTTAGAGTGATACATCTAGAAAGTCTTTTGAAATGTGTCATATCAAGGTGGTAGTGGGGGGTGAGGAAGAATCTTTCCTGGTGTATAACATCTTTCAGAGAAAGCTTGCTTTTTTCCTCACAACTTTGCATTTGTTTGAAATTTTCCAGCATTCAAATGTGTGAGAGAGAGGGCAGGGTGTGAGGACATGCTCCTCTCCCATGCACATTCTCCTCTACTTCTTGAAACAGTTTTTCTCCTCTTCCTCTTCTCTCCCATCTCTAGTCAGTATGGAAAAACAAAGTGAGGAGAGATAGTTTGCATACCAACTATCCTGATTTTAATGTGAACACCTAGTATCGTAAATGTGCAGGTTGATGCTCATACCCTACCTTCCTGTAAAGCTCATTAAGAAACTAATTTTTTTTTTTTTTTTTACACCACTGAAATATTCTTCTGCAGTACTATTTAAACAATTAAATCCAGACCACTATTTGGAAAATTTAAAAAAGAAAAAACCTGTCCTTTATTTCACCAAGTAAATCTTTGTACCTCCTCTGCTTGTCTTTGCTGAAGAATTTTTACACTGTGCAAATAGTATCGGTGTTTGGCACATTTCACAAGTGCTAATGTTTATACTTTTCCCCCCTCCTCCCATTTTCTCCCGGTTTTCTTTCTGTTCTTCATTTGCTTCATTGGAATGGGAACTGTGGAAAAAATTCCTTGGCACTCTGACACCAGAATCCTTCATCTTGGAGAGACCACGATGATGCAACCTCAACGCACTCGGCAGGCACACCGGGGCCCTCCAGTGGGGGCCACGCTTCCCAGAGTGGAGACAACAGCAGTGAGCAAGGTAAAAGGTCAAACTTTTTCCCTCCGCAAAGTAGGCATGACTAAAATAACTCCAGCTTTTTTTATTATATCAGTACATCTGCCTTAGAGTAAACATGGAGTGGCAGACTTGCAGTATAATCAGCTGTAACTTAGGGAGATGGTATTTCCTTTTCCTAACCTACTTAGCTGCATTTTATTATTATTTCAAAGTGAAATATCTAATCTTCAAACAAGCTTTGTAATAACAATTGATTAGTTCTGCCAATTCCTTTACAAATTTGGTTATCTAGAGTTTATTTTTGTGTGGTGTAAGTAAATATAATGACAGACATACTCTCCAGCTGTGATGCAGTTGTTTGAGCTGGGTTATAGAAGGAGAATTTAACCTGTAGTGTTCGCTGGGGAAGTGACTCCTATATGAAGTTTTGAAGCTGCTAAATTATCTAAAGTAGAAGCAAAGCCCGAATTGGACAGAAAAATGTTTCTTGCAGTGTTTGCTTGTACAAACTTGTTTCTGCTTCTGAAAATCTGGATTCCAAATGGTAAAGAGAGAGGTACCTGAACTGTAAAACCTCTGCTGGATCTATACAGTGAAGCCTTCTTAAGGGTTCGGGAGGCTTGATTTTTATTTCAGGGTTTTTTGTTTTATTTCCTACCGCATTACACCTTGTGTGTGGTCATTTGCATCCATGCTGAGTGAGTGTCAAAGGTTGTCATTCTGATATGATACTGTTTTACACTTGCTTGTTAGAAGTATAAGTGACTCCAGAAGGTATAAGAGTCAAGCCTCAAGTGCTAAAAGTTGGGCAAAGATAGTCTACTGTCACTCTTGGATCAAATTGGAGTTGATTTTTTTAACACCAAAGTTTAAGGTGAGCTCCATTCTTGGGGTTTTTTTGTAAACATGGTAAGCGGTGAGACATTACCTTTATATGGTCTAACGATATGCTTCCTTCACCTTGTGCATCTGCAACATTTTGCCACTGCGTTTCCACCACATGGGGGTTACGCATGCCCAATAGATCCATCTGAGAGGTTTGCCATCCAACTAGCTGTGTGGGATCCCAAACTGGAGAGGGGAGCAGCCTTTGGGGTGAGAGCTGTGGTGACTAGCCTTGCACTGCAGGCCGCTTCCCACCACAGTATTTGCCACACTTCGGCGGCAGAGCAGATATGTGATTTCATGTCTCTCACGTGGCCCACTGTTTGGCACAGAGCTGCACCCCCTCGTCTGTCTCACGATCTGGTGTCATACCCATTGCGATTCTAGGAACTTGAAAAGTTTGTTTCTGGTAGAGTGGTTTGGGTTTGTCTCCTATTGTATGAATTGTTTATACATTTGTTAATCGTATTGCTGACAGAATGCAGCCATGGTACAGGGTGTGATCCAACTCCAACATAAACCACATGGGATTTTTTTCTGTGTGATTGGATTAGAGCTGTACAAGGCCCAGTGTGAACTATTACAGCTTCAGCAGCTAATAACAGGAAGAGTTTGACTGTTAAGCAGCAAATAGGTGTTATGTCTATTAGCTGGCCATACGTTGTATATTGTGGCTAAGATGCTTTGTGTAGCAGACGATCATTTGCATACTTAAAAATGATTCCTTTTAGTTGTCTGAGACAGTATCTTCATTCCAGCTTAGGTAAGAAATTCCTCACACCTGTATCTCCACTCTGCACCCACAACCCCTTAGAAACTAGGAGAATTTCTTCATTGAGCCACGCTTGATGTAAAGAAATACCTTGTATTGACACCCAGAGATCTTGCACTTCACCAGTCTCTGATTTCTTGTCACATAACTCAGAGTGATCGAGAAATGTTGCTAAGCACAAGAAAAAATAGTTGATGACACCTACGCCAACTTCCCATTGGAGACTGAGGTTTACAGTAATATGTACGATTTAAACAAATCTGTTACACTCATTTCTGCAAAAGGGGAAGAACTGCTGAAGGGCCAAAAATCAGTCACTAGTGCTGCCCAGTCTAGCAGGGTAAAATGCTGCTAGTATGCTTCCTTTTGTGCTCAGTTGGGCCTTTTAAAGGAAAGCAGTCGTCCAGTGGCAAATCAGCATTCCACTCAGCTGCTGGCAGCTGAAAGATGTATGATCCTACAGCACCGGCAAAATTCCCATTGGAGACAGCTTTGGATTGCTCTCCTCCCTCAGCCCTGGGAAAGACTAAAGAAAGCGAGGCCTGTATTGAATTTTTCTTATGTTTCCTTGAGGGGGAACAGGATTTACTTCATAAGTTGTGAACTGGCAGTGAGTTAGTCCCAGGCAATACCAAGATGGGTAGATGCCCTCCTGAGCTATTCTGGTGCAGTCACTTTTTGGGGTTAACTTGGTTTCCCAAGTTAAGGTTTCAAGACCTTCCACAAATGCTGCTTCCCATATTCCACTTGCCCCAAACGATTTCTTGGGAATGGGAGCTCATTAGAGAGTCTGGGGTTACATTAGCACTTACGGTCTCCTCCACTGATGCCTGGTGGCAGCAGAGATTGATTCAAACTACAGTCAGTCTCTTCTGGCTCTTGAGAACACTCTTTCCAGGGGTCTCTGCTTTTCCTTAAGTCTATGATGTATCGCTTGTGATTTTTTTGTCTTTTTTTTTTTTTTTTTGGGAGGGGGGTGGTGGTGGTAGAAAGGAGTTGGGTGAGTGATGACATAATTTTTGCGGGCTTTCTCTGCGTGAGGTATATCTATTTATTACACAGAAGAATCCATCCATAATTCTTAAAGGTGTAGGCATTTTTTCTGTTTATGGAGGACAGTTTCTCCACAACAGCTCGTGACTGCCCTTTGGCATCAAAGGGTTAATCTAGTTGGTGTCTGATATTATTAGAAACATGCTGGCATTTAAAGAGTTAAGAAGAGGGCCTTCAGGCAGTAAATGTTGAAAGATTATCCTAATTTTATTAGTGGTAAGTGTCTATGTTGTTCTGAACATGCCACCTTACTTGTTCAACAGAGAACTAAGCTATACAACTTATTGATCACCTAGCAAACCAAAGTACTAGTGACCTGTAATCTACCAAGCGTTTATTGGCTTTATCCCAGTTCAGATCCACAAATGCAGATTGATGCTGTGTAATACTATTTTAAAGATTAGTAATTATGTAGTGGGCCTGATCAACTTTCCCCCTGCCATGGAAAGAGAAAGAGTTAAATATATCCAATAATAAAAATAAAACACTCTAAACATCTTACAAAGGAGAAAAAGAAGAAGCTGATTTAATGGTCTAATGAGGCCATCTTCCAGAGACTTGTTTTGTGTAGGGCTTGCTTTGACCTTTCGCTTTGCTCAGGAGCCCAACGCTTCATTTTTCACATTCTTGCAATTACGTTAACGCTTCAAGCATTTCTGACTCCAAGTCAGCTAGCAACACCAGGCATAACTCAACACTGTGAGTTTTTCTCCTCTCTGTAGATTCATTAACAGGTCACCGGGGTCCCAACTGAAATTTAAAACTGACTGGTTCTGTTGGGTTAGCTGAGTTATAGCAAGGGAGATGGCAGGAAAGGGGCTGAGAGAAGGGGAGGGGAGAGAGAAGACCCTGGGGTTTTTGCCAGGGAATATATGTGTAAAAACCCTAAGTGGAAGATTAAAATGTGTGTGTAGCTTTATCATCCACCCTTTTAGTTGGAGCAGGGAAAAACGCATCTGAAAGTCTTCTGGGGTATCGTGTTTTCCTTATTCTTTTTGAAACAAAGTGAAAACAGCCACTGCCTTTATGTGCAAGGCTAAATGACTTCTAGAATTCGTCATCAGTTTGTACCTCAGTGATGGATATGATGCTTCCAGACTTTAATTCCTATTTAATCTCTTTATGGGGTATTTCAAATAATGAATATGTCAGATTATGCATGAAAAGTGGGAAATAAATCTTTTTAACGTTTAAAAACATGTGGTCTACAGGAAAGCACTAGAGAATAGTTTCAGTTTCATATTTTATGACACTGGGATTGTATACCTGATTTGTCATATTCTTAGTTCAGTCACTCAAAGGGCCTGATTCAGCCAAGAAATATGGAGGCTGTGTTCCTTCAGGACCTTTCAGGAAGTTCAGCATCTTTTTAGGATTAGGCCTGGGGTGATAAACTTGACCATAAGTGAGAAGGTAGAAACAAGAATCTTCTTCTAAGTTATGCAGCAGTAAAAATACAAATGGGCATCACATCTACTTTGCTTTACCCACACGAGTAGTTCATTGGTGTATGGTTTTTTTGGTTTGGTGGGGTTTTTTTCTGGTGTAGGTTTTTGGGGGGGTTTATTTGTTTGGGTTTTTTTGGGGGGGTGGGGGGTTTTTTTGGGGGGGTGGGGGTTTTTTTGTTTGTTTGGTTGTTTTTTTTGTTTTTTTTTTTTTTTAATGGAACTACTTGTGCTGAAAGAAGCTCTGCCCCTTTATGTATACTATAAGCTACTCTCTAGAGCAATACCTTAAAGTAGTTTTGAAACTCTTTTCTGACGGCTTGATGTTTGTCCCACAGATTTGCCCACAATAGCTTTCTGTGGCAAAGACTAATCATCTGGTCTGGGGCAAAGTCCACTAAGATATTAGCTGCAATTATGTGTTCATCCCAGGTTACGTCTCTGTATTGGTGCATGTTGGAAAAATTAGGTAGTGTACTTATCCATTATATACCATCTTGTAATAACTATAGTATACAAATCAAATCTGTTTACAAAACTAGCTGATAATACCCAAAGGCCTGCCCTAGTATAGAAACTCTACTGAAACTCTGTTAAGCTTTGAACCAAACTCCAATAGTTAGGAAAAAGAGAGGGATATGTTGTTGTTAATAAAATAATACATTCATGCAAAGTCTCCAGAGCTTAATATCCAAAAGCTAATGCTACAACTTCTTTTTCCTAGTGCTGTATGTATAGGTAAGCCTGCTGAGGCTAGTATACATATTTATCAGAAGGATTCAGACCATATTTTTATTCCTTTGTATTTTTACCTACAAAGCTATAGGGTATGGTTTTATTGGAAAAGAACCACTTTTTGTAAGAAAGGAAATTCCTAATAGAAATGCTCAAACATCCAGAGTGTGGAAAATCAAACTTGCTAATAAATAATGCTTCACTGGAGATGCATTATTTCAGAAGGCACAGCTCTCATAAAGGTGAACTGTATAAAGTATGAAAAACTCTTAAAGAACAATGACTTTTTTCAGCTGAGGAAGATACAGGAAGAGAGTAGCCCTTATTAATTCATCTTTTCCTTTCAAGTTTGAGGGGCCCATCCTTGTGTTGATATGTATGAGTAATTCCCATTAATGGTGATGGGAGTTATGCATGTGCACTGACAGAAGAATAGACCCCTTAGTGTTCAAAGCACATGAAATTTACATTTTTTCCATTGCTGTAATTGAGATGTTGACAAATTGGAGAATATTGATGAGGCTTTGTTTTAAGTATTTCTTGCCAAGTTTGCTTTATTTTTTCATGGTTTGAACAATGGTGTGGGTTCAGCAGCAATGAATAATAAGGGTAGAGTAAAGATAACTTTGTATTTCAATATTTTGATGTGCCAATATTAAATAAATTCTTAGGCAAATGGAATATGTTGTTTTAATCATTAGCTATGCATGAAAGAAAAATTGATGTTGACATCTTTGCTGTAAAATCGTTGTAATGGGGCCTTCCTTACAATTCATTTTTGTAAAATTCATTTTGTACATTTTGCAGCAATTGAACAATCCCTGCACTGTGAATAGGCAGAATTCCCAGAAATACTGAGACAGTTGGCCCAGTAACTGCTGAGCTCACACTGCACACCACATGCACATTAACCATAATGATGCCAGAACCAGCTTAGCTAAATATAGTCACATTTTAGTATCCTCACATCCTTTCTTTTCTTTCTATTACGTGAACAAATACATCTTTTTGCAGTTTTTATTTGACTGCTGGAGTCGCTGAACAGTTACATCCCTATCCTCTGTTCCATAAATGGCATTGAAATTTCATAGTGAATCTTTGCTTCACTATACAGTTTTGCTAATAATCTGGCTGGTGGCAACTGCAGATTCCTCACCTTTTATTAAATTAAAACTTAGAATGGGGAAGGTGATGGTTTAACATATTATACTTGTATTTAAGATTCTTACCTCACTCTTAGCTTTTAATCCATTTAGGGTTTTTATATTTAGGTATAAATAAAAATTTATATATGCATTAGAAAACATTCAGATCCATATTTGTAATATGTTGTGCTGGGGTTTCAAATTCAGCCCAGGAAAGCTCTGTCAATGGAATGTTTTCATAGTGGCAGTAATCTCCTTAAAATAACCCTAAATACAATATGACAGATGCCATCTGGAATAATCTTTTGCTAGTTGCTTTCAACTTTTATTTTTTCCTACAGCTAAGTTCATCCACAACTGGTCACTTACTGTTATGGTAAACATAGTGAACTCTTTCCTCCCTTTTGTAGGTGAATGTTCAGAGAAAATAACTAAACAGTTTTACTTAAGAGATTGTTGCTGTTGAGAGGTTTGCCTCTGACTTCATGTTTCTGGGTGTTTTTAGATATATGTATGTGTATACATGTGTGTGTATACATATGTATTTATGTATTTGTATTTCAAAATAAAAAAAGTAGAATTCTCCCTTAGGCTATTCTTGCCATCTCAGATCCTCTTCAGCCTAACCCAATTTGCCTCCAAATGTTAGATAACATCCCATTTGCTAACTTATAATTGTATGTTTGTTACAATATTAATGGTTTCATAATGCAACACATTCAAACACACAGTAGCAAGTGCTTAAATGTCTTCCTGTGTTGTTAAAGACTGAGTAATTTCTTCGTATATATGCCAAGTTATTTGAAAGATCTAGTGTTGGAATCTCTGCTGGTTTTTTTTTTTCAACTTAGTCATGTAAAGGGATGTCTCCTGATGCCTGTTAGAGTTTAATTTAGAGTAGTAATTAAACTTGAATACTGCCTCATAAACAAAAGATAAACAATAAACCAGCCACGTTCCCTGCTGTTTCATAGCTTTCTTTCCCAGATGTTTTAGCCTGATAATTTTTACATAGTGAACTACCTAGCATGGAGTGCTATGGACAGAGGTCAAAGCCTGGTTCTTTTTAGTGGGTTTTAAAAACTTTTTGTTAATGAAATACTAGAGAATTTTCCTTTGTGTAGCTGATAAAATTGTCAGATACTGAAGGACACACATTAATTGACTTTTTAATTCTCTCCCTCTTGTTTAACAAGATGGCATTAGTTTAAAAAAACCCCACAAACTTTCTTGTAACTGTTGATGACCAAGGAATGCTGTTATTTCTTAATATTAGGGTGCCCTGACAGTACATTAAAATCCTCTGTGTCATCCTTAAAAAATAAAAATGCCCTTGCAGGAGCTGCTCTCTCCATGTTCATCCTAAGCAACTAAGGAAATGTTCACAGTGGAAGGCTTTTAATGTTTCAAACTGCTCCTCAGGCTGCCGGAGCTTGTGTGCCCATCTCTGGACCGCTCCTCTGTCAGCCATGATCTTTCTAATTGCCAGGTACTAGTAGGCCATTCAGCTGCAGAAGCCATGTTATTTTCACTGGGTGGGGTAATTACTGAAAGCTGAGAATAGCTGCACTAAAGACACAGGGATACTTTCATGATCCCATTAGCATAAGAGAGGGTAAATTATTCATGCCAAGTGAGGATTCTATGGGGAAAAGTATAGTTAATGCACATAGTTTTTAAATGTATCCCTTTCTGCTCTGAGACTAAATTCTGGTTGGATTCAGTTCTCAGACATTTACGGGAAAGCTCTTGTGGCATGTTAGACGCAGTTCATCTCTCTCTGTTTGCAGAGCTCTCAATAGAGACCGTCTGGCAAAGATCCAAAAGGTGATTAAACAAAATGATCAGCTCTTGTTGCTGTGTTACATGTCCAATACTCTGGATTAAAAAACATGACCCACAACATTCAGCTAACATCCTTTTTTTTTTTTTTTTTTTTCCTTTTTCACCTTCCCTTGTAAGAATTCAGATGGTCCACAAATGTCTATGCCATCTTTGTGTCCTTATGGCCCATAATCATGAACAGGTTGTGCAAATGGCTCTTTCTGTAACACGGTCTGTTCCAGCAGCATAGAAACATTTCATATTAATTGGGTCAGTCTAATGTTCATAATGACATGGGGAAAAATTGCCCAAATGTGTTCATATAGTAAACACTTAAAATGTGCCTTTCTTCTATTAGAAAGTGAAATCTGACATCAGGCTCATGTGGCTGTTTTATTTTTTAAGATGGAAGAAAATCAAAGCTTGACACTTATCTGCTGACAATAGTTTAAAGCCCCTTCTAACCAAAAAAAAAAGGGGGGGGCGGGGAGAGCGGGCGTGCGGATATGAGCTGTGGTTTAACACCACAATCAGGGATGAATTTACAGTGCTATTCAGAAGAGTACTCCCTTGTCATAAACAAGCTGATAATCACACTGAATCTAACTCCCAATTAGCTCTTTCTTTGCTCACAGAGATCAGTGTACATGTCCTCCTTAAGCCGCGATATGTTGCCATTGAGTCAGACAGAACATTTGTATGTTATGTCATATTTGGAATTTAAGGATTAACACTATATACTTACCAGAAAACCCAGCTAATCAGCAAGGTAATTTTTCAAAATAATCACTTCAGTGCCTGAGTTAAGGTAAAAATGCCAAGACTGTGAATAGGGGACATATGTATCTTATCTTTTTGGGGTTGCACCAAATGCCAAGTACTAGTGTAAATTCAACAGAAACCAGACATTGTTGGAAAGTAATTAAAGAAATATTGAGATTAAACCTACCATATGAGTGAAATATTTGTAGGCCCACTTTGTTGCATGCATAACAATTTGCATGGAATTGAACAGTGTTTCTTTCTCTTTTACTTCTTGAGTTGTACTTTCTTAAACATGACAGGGGAAACACCACCATGTATTCAGTCATACTGTTGGAGGGATCTTCTTCATGCTGAGGATGTTTATAGTCCAAAATCAGAAGGTTTACTTAAAGGAGAAAATTATTAATCTAAAAAAGAATAATTAAAAAAAAAAAAAAAAAGATAAGAAAAGAAAATGTAAAGCCTCCAAACCTATGCCAAGAAAAGTAAAATTCCACTTTTGAAAGCTTGAAAGATCCACTGAGGCTGTCAGTTCTCTTTACTGTGCAAAGTTGTTGCGGTTTAACCCCAGCCAGCAACTAAGCCCCACACAGCCGATTGCTCACTCCCTCCTGGCAGGATGGGAGAGAGAATCAGAAGAGTAAAAGTGAGAAAACTCATTGGTTGAGATAAAGACAGTTTAATGGGTAAAGCAAAATCTGCATGCAAGCAAAACAGGGAATTAATTCACCACTTTCCATCAGCAGGCAGGTGTTCAGCCACCTCCAGGAAATGAGGGCTCCATCGCATGTCACAGTTACTTGGGAAGACAAGCACCGTAACTCTGAATGTCCCACTTCTTCCTTCTTCCCCCAGATTTATAAGCTGGCCATGATGCCATATAGTATGGAATACCCCTTTGGTCTTTTGGGGTCAGCCGTCCCAGCTGTGTCCCCTCCAACCTCTTGTGCACCTCCAGCCTACTTGCTGGTGGGGTAGAGTGAGGAGCAGAAAAGGCCTTGACCCTGCATAAGCACTGCTCAGCTGTAATGAAAACATCTCTGTACTATCAACACTGTTTTCAGAAAAAATCCTGAACATAGCCCCATACTAGCTACTAGAAAGAAAATTAACTCTATCCTAGCCAAAGCCAGCACAAAGGTGAAAGTGGTAGGTAAGAGGCAGGGATGACACTTCCGGAGTGCTCAGGAAGAGGAGGCCAGACCAGGCTCCCCTAGCATCAGGGCAGCCTGGCAAATGAAAGGGTCCCACATAGCCCTGGGGGCTAAAGGCTATTACAGGGCAACTCATGCTCTGTTATCATGCTGATTTTCAATTGATTTTTGCCAGTACAGCAGTTGTTGAAGGCCCTCTAGAGCATCAAACACTGCATTATGGCACTACACAGTGTAACATGCGGGCCTTTTGTCTTTCTGTCTTGTCTTTGCCGAGGAGTACTAACCGTTCCATGATTGCTCCAGCTTCTGAGCAGTTTTTATATCTGGGGAAATAGGTGAAGGAAGTTTGACAGCTATCTTTAGTTGTCTCTTAATGTGATTTGACACATTTTTTTGTAGTTCTGATTTGTCAAACTAGTCTGGTTTTGAATTAGTGTAAAAATTTGCTTTCAATTTATAAAACTACTTCTTGTTTAAGTAACTGATCACAGGGTACTAATAAACCCGGATCTGGTGTCTAAATATACTTTTGTCTTTCTCAAATTTGTTCTATGATTCTTTTAATTAATTGGTACTAGAGATTATTAAAGTTGGATCTGAGAGCGCAGGAAGATTTCCGTAGGCTGAAGTGAGTAATTTCTCCTATTTTTCTGACTTCTTCTTTCTTCACTTAAACTATTGCAGATTTTTCATTCACAAAAAATTAAGCCATTTACATATAAGTCTTGATAAGCTGAGGATTTTTAAAATCAGATTAGTGTCTATATATTCAGGATATCACCTTCAAACAAATGCTTGCCATTTTAACCAGAGGTTTCCACTGGCTTGTGCAAGTCTTTGTGAATGCAGTAGGTGTAAACGAGTATTTTAAAATGTTTGCAAGAATAAACATGTACATGTGAATACACATGTAGAAACTTAGACTTGCAGCTTTCTAGTGTTATGGAACTATAATAAAGCAGTATAGTCATATGGACAGGATGATATCAAGAAACAGTGATGGCCACCCTAACTACCCTGCTAGCTGCAGGCATGATCCAAATAACAAGTATGGCCAATGGGAAGACATCTGTTAGTTTGGTGGCCTGCCTGTAGCTCCTCAGTTTGCTGCCATGAAGTAAGGATATAGCTGTCTACCCAGGAGCAGCTAACTGCAGAACCGAATCCAATAGGACTTCATGTAAGTTACACGCCCTCTCTGATGTGCAGTTCTTCCCATCTATGATCTGTACAATGGGCACAAGGGTACTTAGATATTGTGTGAATGGTTTGACATGGTCATCTGAGCTGCTCTGATACTCCAAGAATGCAGGGTTATATAGAAAATCCAAGTGCTTTCTTGTATTGGCCTCCCTGAATTTCACAAAAGCAGTGCTGGACATATGGCATTTGTAAATTGAATTGCTTATTTTAACACTTCCTCTTTTTTCAACAAAGGTGAAAATAAGTGAATGAAATAACCTTTTTGCACAGAACTTTGTATTGTTTTCAATTAATAAGGCTTATGAAGTGAGCAATAAAAGGTGATAGGGATCTTTAGTGATATCAGCATAACGGTGATAAGTCTAAAGTGATGTTTCCAATGTTTAAAAAAATTGTTGTGTCAGTATATATATGTATTCTTTGTTTCCTAGGTTTTTGTTTGGTTTGTTGATTTGTTTTGTTTTTCTCTCTCCCTGAACAAGCATAGTAACATAGACTAAGGAAACTTGATTCTGTGTACATATTTAGGTCTTAGGGATCTAAGGGTAATGTTGGATGTTGTAGAACAAGGCTGTGCAATGCATTGTCATTTTGTGGGGTTTATTTGGTTTTTTGGGGGTTTTTTGGAGGTTTTTTGTGGTTTTTTTTTTTTAATTCTTCTTCTTTAGGATTTCCTTAGTACTCTAGAGCTATACAACAGGCTGTTTAGTGACCTTGCATATCAGTATTTCTGTCTTTTAGAGATGGACATATTGATTTTTCTCATCCTGGCATGAGAAGATATCTCATACCCCCTGCATTGTTGCCTAAGAGTTTTCAGCATGTACACATGAAAGCTTAGGGTGTCAGAACTGGCAGCAGTTTCATGAGTAGTCTGCTTCATATTTAGAAGGTTTTTGTTGACTATGAAATACAGTATATCCATTTTAGGGGAGAGGGGAAAATATATAACATTTTGTGTAACTATTTTACTGTTGTTTAATACTGATCTTAGTCTTAAAAAACATACTGATCTAGATTCAGTAATTTGAGTTTCTACAGAACTTAAAATCACATTTTCAAATGCACCAACTAGGTGTCTTGACCACAGTTACAGTCCTAATGAAAATCTTTAGTTTATGAGTCAGTGACGGACTGTCCAGAGGTTTGAAGGAAAGGGGTGGAAATCAGTTAAAAGCGGTTCTTCCTTCTTGGAGAAGGAAGACACTATCCACATAAGATCCTGATCTTTCTTGTGTGAAATCACAGCAATAACAGGGGCACTGCTGCTTTCAGATATGCAAAGTTTGGGTCAAATGAAATGACCCAAAATAAAATGTCGCATAAATGAAAACAAAACATGATTCTCTTATCTTAAAAAATAAACACACAAAAAAACCTTATTAATTTTTTGACAATTCCCATAGAAGCTACTGCCATTAAGACTCACAGGATCTGCAAAAAGACATCCATAAAGGTCTAATACTTCCTAATATTTCTGAACAAATTTTCATCATGCCTTACATTTTAGAGGACAAATAATAATAAACACTAGATTTTTTATTATTTGTACAGGAAATTTTTGAATTGCTTTTTTCATTTGGTGGTTTTGAAATGTTAATGGAAGCTTCAGAGAAAAATGAATTTGTGCTTTCAGTTTAATTAATTTCTTGAAATACTAACACTTATTTAAATCTATTGGAGAGAATAGACTTATGGAGTAAACTCAAAATTAACTTTAAGGAATTTGGCTGCTGCTATTTGATTGCGCTAAATATAGCAATTCACCTCATGTGCAGGTATGTGTGGAGCTGGATATATGGGTGGCTTATAAGTGACAGCCCCAAAGCTTGGCTGTATTTGGTTGGTTGTGAAGCTATCTTTACCCCAGCATAAGGAGTGAACATAGGGAAATTGTCTGGCAGCAGAGTTGGCATAATGTCTTGGTGCCCCTACTCCTACCTACAGCCCGGGTAGGGAGCAAAGGAAAGAGCAAGACAAAGTGGTTTCCTGCTGCTTCACTGACTTCCCAGCTGCTCTGAGCCTGAGGTCCATTGCGAACTCCAGATGCTCTAACTTGCGCCAAGTGCTGTCCTAAACTGCCGGCCACATAACTTGTGGAAAGAGCTCAAATTGTTTTATAGATGGTTACCTTTGTACACCCTTGACACTAAACATTCCTCATGCACAGGCTAGGATTGGGGTCTTCTACTTTCTTATGTAAACAGAGCATTTGCTATAACTGACAAGGATTGCTGGAGCAGCCATGAAAGCGAGAGAGGGGAATTCAGAAAATTCTCTATTAAGATGTGATTTGTACCATGAAATTTTTTGACAACCCTGGCACTTTATTCTTAGATCAGTAAAGAGTGCTCTTTCCCTTATAATCTTGAGTTATGCCCACCAGCTTATTGTGGCTACACTTGTTTAAGCAATTACATTTGTTTAAACTTTCCTTGGGCCTTTCCACATGCAGCTGTAAGTTGGGCATACCTAGATTTCAGGCAGCCCCCATTTACAGAGAGTCCAGCAGAAGTGAATATGACAAGCATGCACATATAATTTTATTGCAGGACTTGGTGCTAAGGTTTTAAATAATTTACAAGCGTAAAATTCGGAAACTTGCATGAACTCCCTGTCTAATTTTACACTCCTGCTTAAAGAGGATGGAACATTGCTTAAATAGCACAAATCAGAATTTTTCAGCTTGAAGCTGCCTTCCTAATTCCTCCCACCTCAGATTTACCACTTACTGATGGTTCTCTATTTCATGGGACTCCTGACCCCGTACATCTGTTAAAGGGGATAGTTCAGGATGAACACAGCCTCCTACTCAGTAGGACCGCAGTGTTCTCTTAGCTTCTACTAGATGCTTGAACAAGCAGAGGGCTTAAGTGAAATCCTTTAGCTGAGCCAAAATCTGTTCTTATTTAGGGACTAATCCAAAGCCTGTTAAATCAACAGAAAGACTTTGGTTGACTTCAGTGAGCTTTGGATCGTGCCCTTCCTTGCTAATACATCTGAAATCAATGGAGCTACATTGGGCTTCTGCCAGCAAAAAAAAGGGAGAGGGATTGTCCTTCTGCTTTATTTGTACAGTACCTAACACACTGAGGTCCTGGTGCTCAAAACAGTGCTCCCAAGTGCTTGAGACAACAACTTGGTGTTCATGGACTCTGATTCAGCTGGGTACCTAATTCAGTTGTTTAAAACAACCATGTATGCTGTGCATTCACCTCATGCCCAAGCATTATTTTGGTCTTCTAATGTTTTGTATCAAGAAATTTCTTGTGAAAAGTAAAAAGGGAGGATGACAGTTTTTATATCAGGAAAAAATCCTATTTTTCTTTTTTTCATATTTCTGTACTATCAGATTGTAAAGAAAACCATTTGGAATGAAGAATATTCGGTCCATAGCATACTTAAACCCAAGGAGTGTAACTTATACTGTCATCTCACTGCCTTGAGAAAATTGTTAAGGTCCCATGTCTTCTGTACAGTCAAAAGGCTGTTACCTTTTTATTATTATTTCATTACTACCTTTTATTTTTATTTCTCAGTGTTAAACTAAAGTCCAAAGTATAATTTGCCACTTGTTAAAGATTCTAATGTAATAATTAGCATTATAGCAACGACAAGTATTTTTAGGCAAAAAGTGGCAGAGGATTTAAAGATCTTATGTGCACATCAGCATGGACCTTCTATTTTCAGAAGTGCCTGTGACAACCAAAGTAGGACCTCAGTCTGCCAAGGATCTACATGTTGCTTAAGTCTGTATATTGCAAGTCCTGTTATTGAAATAGAGGTCCACAGTAAGGTTAATATTGACCACCTCAGCCTTTGTAGGATTTGTTTTCAACTGACACTTTTGTTGTAGTCCTCAACTACAAATATTTTCATTAGAAAGAAAGCTAAGTTTTGTTTGTTTTAACTTTAGACTTTTGATTAGATTTCATGTGCTTCTAAGTCCATGCACTTAAGATTCATTTTGACTATTCAGATACTTAATATATTTTGTGCAAAACATCTGTCACCATGTGCAATTGTATTTGAGTAAGAAAAAATTCCTGTTTCAAATTTTTTTTGCATGTTGTATATTTAGACATAACTTTCCAGATGAGAAACATTCGACTTAATGCTTTGTTTTAATAGTCTTATTTTTCTTCAATAGTGTTTTATTCATTTTGTGTAAAATGGTAAATTCTGTAAGTTTAAGGTATTACGCAATTAAATTTTGATTTAGAGGTTACCAAAATGCTTAATGCATATAGATGTCTTTCATTTTAGGGAAACAGGGATAGGCTGATCTGACTAGCATCTCAGCTGGCTTACAATTTGGAGTTTTCTATGCTTTTCATGTGCAAGGATTTAAAAAGAGAAAAGTTACTGCAGTACTCATTCTTCAGTCCAAGGAAGAAGTGACAATGCAGTTTTCCAGTTAGTTTTCGAGCTAGAAGAAAGAAAGAAAAGACATAACGAAGACAAACTTATTGGTACTAAACATTTCTAGATTTTAGTTACTTACAGATTTTACTGTTTTCTTTCAGTTTTAAGGGACCATATCTGAACTTCCCTGAAGTTCGTAAACTTACTTCGGTGACTTGAGTTAGACATAGGTGATAGCTAACCACTGTGTATGTGCCCGTTTTCTTTTGTTTTATTTTTTTTTATTCTGTCTCAGAATAATGAAATTCATCCTACCTTATCAATTTCCAGAAAATCTTCAGTAGTTCATATCTGCAATGATAGATGAAACACGTTCATTTAGCTGTGAATTGATTATCCTAATTATTTCTGTGAGTTAGATCTTATTAACAGTTCATATTCCCAGCTTTGAGTGTAGTTTGGCATAAAGTTCCATGAGCAAGGTTTTATGAAAGAAAGGCTTTATTGATTTTTTTTTTTCTTTAAGATCTTTCATTCATTCTATTAATCTATAACTCAGGCTCAGCTACAGATTTTGCCCCTTTTTTGTTGTTTTGTTTTCTCTTCTGACTTTGGGCAGGAATATGTTTCATATAGTCAGGCCTTTCTAATCTGGTAATTCATCAGTTACATTCAGGATTTGGTTTCAAACCCCTCTTTGCTTTCTTGTAAACTAATCTGACAGTCCTAGGACCACCAAAGAGAATGTCATTTTTGCTGGAAGTCCACACTGTCAGAATTCAGGTTTACTGTATGCCAATTAACCCTCCTTTAAGCCCTTCCAAATGGCTATCAGTTTTGTTTAAAAGAATAAGCTGTCCTATTATTTTAGAATGAGTAAAGGATTTTACATCTTTCTAAAGCAATTTTCTGCATTCTTACCAACTTCATTGATGTGAATATAAAGTACACAATAGGTCAAATTCTGACTTCAGTGGGAGTTGATGGGAGCAGTCTGTATATTTGAAAGCAGAGTTGATTCAGTCTTTGTGTGCCTGTGCAGCAAAAAAAATCTTATTTTTCTGTAATTTTCTTCATATAATCAGAGAGTATAGATTTGAGTTTTTCTCATGTTATTTCCTACGACTGCTTAAAGTGAGCTCAGATGAGCTGCTTATGTTCATAGTAAGGATGTGTGTGTGTATATTTTTTTTCCTTGTTTATTCACATATAAACATTTTACATGCTTCCTTAGAGAATTTCCTTGTAAGGTTTAGTTCTTAAGAGACTAAAAACTTGTCTAGCACATAATTTGTAAATTATGCAAAGAGCACCCTCCAGCTGAGGCAAACCCTTGAACAATTCACTTGGACGTGCTTTGCTTGCCACTGTAGTACTCTTGGATGTAAGGGTCTAGTTCAAATTGTGACTGTAACAGCTAGGATACATCCATGCACAGCCAGATGTCCAGTGGAGGATCCACATATTGGTCTTCTGTTCCATCAAACAGCTGTTTGTTGTAGCATGATTCATGTTATTTTAGATAATTTGAGAAGGATACTGTGTCTGACAACAAAAAAAGCGTAACGTCCTCTGCTCTTATGCCTTCTCCATGCTCCTTATCTGTTCTTGAGTTGTCTGTCGTTTCATGGGAGTAGGGTGTAACTTCTACGAGTGAGAAGAGATTATTACATCCGAAAGAAAAGGGAGAATGTCAGTCATGGTGGGCAGAAACGCTGCTGTTAAATTCAAGTGAAACCATAGGTTTTCACTTGTGTGATCATTAAAGCTAAGTAAAAGCTAATACCTCACGCTTTCAGAAGAAAGACTTCGTTTACACCAGGCTTCTTATGCTTTAAATAACTGATTTGGCAGCCTTGATATACTCAAATGTTACTTTCTTGCTGCCTTTTTATAACAGTCCTTTAAACAACTTGAGAGGAAATTCTTAGCTTGTTTTCAGACTGCTGTAGGTGGAAAAAATTGACTTGTTTTAAAAAAAAAAAAAGAAGTTTTTCAAAGTAGTTTAGACCTTTAACATAGCATTAGAATATTTCCTTCTGTAAATCATCTCTCATACATTAAAAAGCAAATGTCAGTTGGTTTTCTTCCTGTCTTGTATGTATTTGAGGTTATAACAATAGAAGTTCTAAGCTTTGCCCCCTTCCCCCCCCCCTTTCTTTTTTCAGTTGATGGGTTTGGGGAGGGTGGTCTTTCTCTTACTTTCTTAGTTACAGTCAGTATCCATGAAGGTAGCGTTTTTTGGTGGTGTTCTCTTTTGGTGGTTTTTTTGTTTGTTTGTTTTTTTGTTTTGTTTTATTTTGTTTTTTATAGTATGGCAGAGAATAGTAGGACATAAACCTTTTACAAGTAGATTTTGTAAAATATAGAGTGTGGATAAAGGTTTGTCAGGTTTTGCTTGAATCAGACACATCTGTTAAAAGAAACCGTAGATCTGTAGACAGGCTATGGCTATTGTCACGTCCAGGGGAATCCACTGAATCTTGGCGTTCATTTAGGATTCCCTCCTGATAAGCAAATTCCCATGACCACTTATGAAGCTTTAAAAGCTTTGGTTTTGTTTTAAAAGGCCTCTGAGCATCGGCAGTGTTTTCATAGGCATTTAGAAACAAAAAACTGAGCTTTTAAACCTTCAGACGTCGCTGTGGGGATTCACTTCGCTTCTCAGCAGACCAAGTCTGAGGTAACACCTGCAAGAAGTGTGTATCTGTGTGCGTGGATTTTGTGAGAATTGTGAAGCTTCATCTCAACTGACCCACAAACGTGACAGCAGTGTGTGTGTGTAAATCTTGTTATGTTTTGCTGCGATTCATTCTTAAGAGCAAGCTATTATTTTGGTTCTGTGGAACAACTGATGTGGGTAAGCCAGTTTTGGTTTTAGATTGTTTTCACGTCTTCTCCCTGTATATCCGCTGATACAAACACTAAGAAATGACCTTCAGAAGAACAAACTTGGTAAGGGTCCCTGGTTATGTTTCGTTATCGAAAGGATATTGGGTTTTTTCCTGCAGCTTTTCTTTTTTCTTCTACAGTTAAAATCAGTCGCACAGTGAAAGGTAGCTTTGTGTAAGTAGATGAAAACCCATTACTAGATAAGAAATAACGTGCAATGCAAATGAGCAGACAAATCAACAGGCAGAAATACTCATTTGCACTCCTTTCCAACTCCATGTCTTTGCATCTCCGACACCTGAGGTGAAATTTTGTCATGTTTTGGCGGGAAGGGTAAGGGGATTTTCAGAATTAATGATAGATACTAAATTAATATATTAGAAGTGTTTTTATCCTGTCCTGTTCTGTTCTCAAAACACCTGTTCAGACAAATAAGCACACATTTTGTGACTGATGATACTAACTGGCAAACTTGGCACCAAATAACCTGCTGAAACTAAAATGTTGATGCAGAACATGTGCTTAACTTAACAGTTCATAACCCTGTTTTTAGAACACTGAAATACCTACCCATTTTTATGAGGAAAGCTCATAAAATGAAGGTCTTTAAAGTTCATAGATTAGACCAATGAAGCTGCAGCCGTTTTTAAGAATGTGTATATCTTCACTGACTCCTATTAATTCAAGATGGCCAAGTATATGAAATATGAAACATAAAAGCACTGAAGAAGACTTTTTTTTTTTAATTCTATTTTAAAATGTGCTTTTCATAGATTAAGTGGCTAAAGAAATAAGCAGGAAAGGGATGCTTGAAGAGACAAACATTCTGCATTTGGGAGGACTATGTATTGCAGGCAGATCTGAAAGAACCTCTGCTTGGTTTCTAAGGGTATTTAATTGAGCTTTTTATGACATATAATGCTTACTTCTTCTAGAAATTCCCAGTGCCCTCAAGATTCTATTGCTTGAGATTAGGTTGAGTAATTTGGCATATCTCTAATCATGTTTCCCCACGTGTAACATTCCGGCCATGTCTGTCCTACTTTACTGTTAAATATATAATTTATAAATAGATAATGATCCTGATAAGCTTGTTCGAATCCATTCTAAAACAAAATTACTTGTTTTGTTTGTGATAACTTTAAGCTGCTTTAGAGTAACTGTGATCAACAAAGAAGAAATCTTTGTTATACTATTCATCTGGAGGCATGGGAAATCAAAAATCCGAGCTACTGCAGCAACTAGGACCAATTATTTCTGAAATGTTCCTTGAGAGATAAAATTTCTGCACCAGGCAAATATGAAGTTGTAACAAATACGTGAACACACAATTTTCCTTTTTGTACCTGTCCACACAGGGTGCATGTTAGTTTGTACTTTTAAATGAAAGAAATTAGAATAGGCTATATTAAACTGAACAGACTTTTCTTCATTTAATTTTTCTGGCTGTGTAACTTTTCTGACAAAAAGCTTACTATCTTCCATTTCACCAAATGTGCACTTTTTTTGCCTCCAAAGTATATGCTTTAGTATTAGATATTCTGGGGTATGGTGGTTTTGTTTCTCTTTTTCGGGAATAAACCAGAAGCATCTTCTTGTGCTGAATAGCCTGACAGAAAAGGAAGATAGAATACTTAAGCCACGAATTGGCAAAGGGGAGTCGGACTGTTTTGTGGGGGTTTTTTGTTTTGTTTTGTTTTTCTTTTTAACAAAAGTGTTAACTTTTTAACCTCAGTGTTCCTTAATTTTTTTCTTTTTTTTTTTTTTTTTTTGTTAATTGAACAAAACTCAGGGGAAAAAACAAGTTGTCCTTAACAAGGAAATTATTTAGAAGTGCAATGTGTTTACGTATCTGGATGAGAACAGTGCATTGTTAGTAGTGACTGCATGAATAGCATGATGCAACCTTTTGACAACTGAGTGTCTGCTGGAGACATCTGTGAAGGGTGACCTTTCGCCCCAAGGAAGAATGCTCTGAAGGTGGGAAATGCCGTTATCTATCCTGGCCCACCATGCAGAGAGGCTGTCCACCACCGTCCTTGCACCCACTTGGTTACATAGCTCTTTAGATACAAATTGGATGAGCCAAAACTAAGCAGATTCCTCTAAAGAGATATTGAAAGCCAACTTGCTCTTGCCTTGGTGGGAAGGCAGAGGTTAAGTCAGGGGCCTTAGACAGTATGAAATTAGAATGAGACCCTTAGCCTTTAAGTAGTCTTGTTAACTAATAAGTCACCAGAGGAAGGATTGCTAATACCTCATGTGCCTGACACTCCCTGAGATCCTTTACTTCTGTAAATCACTTGTTACCAGTGTTGTGGAAACCAGTATATACAGCACATTACACTTCAGACACACAGGTTCAAGTTATAAATTGTAGTGTACAGACACAGAAGGCATCAGCTGTTTCTTTTTCAGGTGGTGGGAAAAGGAAGGAGGAGGAGAAGGGCTCGGGTAGGCTGGGGCAGAAATAATAATAAACTGCTGGGAATGTTTTCAGACCAATGTAGTTCTGATTTTCATAGAAAAAAAATTCATTGTACTGGCTGTAATCTGAGAGATTTCCTGTTATCACGCTTTTTTTAATTCATAAGCCTAGATTTCTCAGTATAGGTGACTCTTTGAAAAGCAGCATCATGTTGGTGATTGCTGCTTCTAGTAATGTGCTGCTGTGTTTGCAGTGGTCATTCATGGACAGCCACCAGCTGACTGTTAGTCAACAAGGACCCATGTCCCACTTGTTATAGGTGAAGTGGTGATTTCTTGTCTGAAGTGGTTGTAATGTTTTGAGCTTGTGGGTTGTTTTGTTTTGTTTGTAGACTTTTTGGTTGGAGGTTTTTTTGTGTGTTTTGTTTAATATTTTTTTCTTTAAGTAAAAATCGGATAATATAAGGATATTTGGCTGCTAAAAACAAAGCAGCAAATATTCTATCCCAAAAGGTGGAGAAGTCTTGAAGAAAACAGGTTACTCATTTCACCACCACCCCCTCCCCCGTTCCCCCCTCTTTAGTCCCACGGAACGACTGCATGCTTCAGCACGGATTTTTCTGCTAGTTGGATCCCAGGAGGCCTTATTGAGTGCAGCGCTGCTCAGGGAGTTGCAGCTGTATAAAGTGTAGCGGGGGAAATGTAGTTTGTACGAATTGTTCTTTACCTTGGTTCGGGTTCAGCATGGCAGCTGCACTCCGACTTTGTGTGTGACAGCACAAAGGACAGCAAAAGTGAAAAGCAAGTCAGCAAGTAGAGAGACAAAAGCAACGATCAGCTAATACAGCTCCACATGGCCTAACTAATTTATGAGAAAAAAACTGTTCTGCTCATTGGATCAGCACTCTGAGGAGGCAGGTGGAATTGTAGGAAGTTTTCATTGAGTCTCTGGAGCGACTAAGGAAGTCACTAGAGATTCTTCTCAGTTTGAACTTTATCAGGGTCTACGCTTAATCAATATGGTATTGGAAAAAGAATTAATTACTAAAGCAGAATAAAACAGCTGCATTTTAAACTAAGGATCCATCAATTCAGTAATCTTCCAGTTACAGGCTAGGTGCCGTGAGGATCATTTTGACTTCATGTAATGAGGAACTGAGGGAGTTTCCTCATGAACAGGCTGGGAATTCACATTAGCTTATTTCAGCTATTTGTCATCAGTACAACTCATTTCTCCCCCTCTGAATTACAATTTGTATTTGATATACTGTCAAACCCACAAAATTCCCATATTCATGGAACTGAAAGCATTAATGCGGAAATCATTGTCACCATGAGAAAAAGTCTTAACCTTCCTGAGCCTCTTTATTCTATAGGCTGCAGCTCGAGTGGTTTCATGCCGGACATACCTCTATTGTGTTCATTGTGAGGGTCAGGGACCTGCCTGTTGAAGAAGCAGTAATTTGAACACAGCCTGTAAATGTTTCATCTGTAATTTCCATAATGGTGAATTTCAAGGAGGGCTGAGAAGGGTTATGGGAGATGAATTAGGTTTTTAGTGAGCTCATTAGGAAGCCAAACAGAGTTTAGACAGCAAGGCGGTGAGTGTGGCTGTAATCAGTTCTGCTCGCTTTGTTCCCTGCCTTCGGGACATTTTTTGAAAACTTCATGGCAGGGGCTGATGAGAATATACTGAGCAGAGGCTGCAATCTGATGGTTGACTTGTTGATTTGTAAACCTCTTAATTCATTTTTTGTTCAATTTAATCTTTTCTTTCTTAAAGAAAATTAGTTGAATGTTAGCCCTTTTTGCACTATTCACCTCTTAAATTATGCTCATTTTGAGGAGCTTGTTATGCCTGAATAAACATGAAATGACTTGGCATTTTCCCATAAGAGGCACACCCATTTTAATACCATGTATTTACCATTCCTGGAAATGTCTCATTAACTTCTGAAAATCTGTGAGCATGATATTTTTGGGCTACTGTAACACACCTCTTGGCAGTCACAGAAGGCAGTTTGGTTAATGCCTCATAATATCCATTTTTATTCTCAACATGAAGAAAGGCTCTCTATAGAAAATTGATGCAGTTTGCTCTGCTAATTTTCATGCTCATTCCAATTAATTTAACATGACCCAGATTTTCTTCCTCGGGCTCATCCTGACTAATTAGTAAGGCAACACCTAGAACAAGTTCTGTTTAATAACATTGAGGAACACTAGTTGTGAGTGATTTTGATGCTAATAAAGATATTCACTGATGGGACAGATATTTGATGTCAATTATCGTATGTAATTTAGAAGTCCCAATGTGCTGGATAGAGTATAGGAAGGCTGGCAAATCACTATGGGAGATAATTTTTTTCTTTTTGTTAAAAAGATTTCCAAAGCACCTAGCTATCCTCAGGGACCAATTAGTTTGGTTTTCTTGGTACAACTAGTAGTATTGTCAACTAATTCCCCAGTAATAGATGGGGTGGTGCTGCTAAGGAGGAACAATCTGCAAACCATCAATGGCCAGGGCCCAGGCTTGCATTATTTACCAAACCTTTAACATGTATGGGAAGAGCCACCATGGGCACCAGAAAATAGCACTGGTTGAGGAGAAAAGGATGGCATGCTCATTGCTTTGAAATAGCCTCTCTTTACTTGCCATCATCCAGATGAATCTATTTTGTAGGAAGTAAAACGGGCTGAAAAAGGGGCTTCATTAGTGCTCCATAAATGAATTATGAACACTGGTGTTTCTTATTTCAGAAAAATGGTCCCAGACCTGCACTCCATGTGATAAATCTTTGCTGCGCTCCGAGAGCCAGGAAGAAGTTATCTCCATCCAAACGTGCAGGGCTGGTGCTCATGTAAGTGTCCTTGCTGCAGAAAGACTGGCAGCATGGGCAGGTCCCTGTCCCCCAGAGCACTTCTCCTCCCTGGGAAAGTTGCATCACTCTGTGTGCATCATCCACACTGACAGAAACACAGTGTATGAGGCAGGTGAAGAGTGAGGTCTGCAGAGTGTTTTGTCATTGAGTTCATTGGAGGTAGAAACATGAAGTGCCAAATCTTAGTTTTTTACCTGGTCTGTCAAAACAAATTCCCACACATGCCACAGGAAGATAAAGACTGGATGACATTACTGTTCATACTTCATAATTTTGGTCAGCCACACATACAAAAACCTGTGTGATCTCTTTACTGAAATTATAGCACTAAGAGTTGCTTTTGTGCCTAGTTACATAAACGGAAATACTGCTATTTAGCTGAAGAAGAGAAGAAATAAGATGTGCTGGTGTATCTATTTTGATCACAAGTACTTTTGTCCAAGAACCTGCCTTCTAACAGAGTGTTTCAGGATATAAAGAAAGCATGTTCTCTTTAAGATACATATTTAGAGATGAAGAAGAATTAGTAGAAACAATAAGCATACTCAGACTTGCAAAAATGTAATGCTCAAATGAGCACAGGGATGCATTGACATGTTTGTCTTTAAAAGTAATAATATATAATATTCACTTATGTAAGAGCCACCACCAATTACTATCAAAAGGAATGTTATGTATTACTTTTAAAGCAGTTTTCATTGAAAGCTGTGTTCCTTGATGATTTGAACACTTTTGAAAATCTTTATTCCTAAAGTTTGCTGAAGGTCACTTTCAGAGTCAATAACAGAAAAGGGAATAGAATATGTTGTGTTAGATAATGCTCAAATGCTATTAGCATCTCAGTTCTTAGCTGCTGTATAGGTCTCTGGTAAATTTTAAAAACTGACATAGTAAAACACAGGTAAAAATACCTTAACTATAAAATGGCAAAGGGGGGGTAATGTCTTTGAGGCAAATCTTAATTGCTGTAATCGTATTTGCTTTTGGTTTTTGTGTGGTTTTTTTTCTTTTGACTACTGAGCCCTCTCATTGGCATCATTTCACAGAGTTTTGGGGGGGGGGGGGGAAGGAGAGAGACGAAGGGACTGTGTGAAGCTTCTTCTAATGTATTCAAACACTGTAGTTTCTGGATCGATGCCATTAACCAGCTAAAAAAGGATTCCTGTGAACAGCCTTGCAGTAGGGAGTCAGAGATGACCATGTCTACAGTGATTCCTAGCTGGTGTCAGAACATGACAATTTTTTTGTTCTGGGTCAGCGGTGAATACCTCACTCAAATGGTGCAAAGTCAGCCAGTTCTTAATTTTTTATCTCCTCAAGAGTGCATTCAGTGACTTTATCACTGAGAAGAATGACTCCCCTGCCTAGTGTGATCAAGATCTGGAAATTTGCTGCATCAGCACATTTAGCCCAGATTGCTATTTGATTGGTGGGGCTTAGGTCTGATCTTATGGCATACGTGTCAGTGCTCCAACTGGCTAGGTGAACAGCCTGTCCAGGGGGAAACTCAGTTTTACCCATCTGAACCTGAAGGAAGAGAGGTCTCGTAACTTGCCAGGTCTTTTGTTTGGGGTGCCTACATATAGCCAACCCTCTGAGGGGCGGAGTGGGGTGATGGAAGTTCCCTAGATCCTGACTTGTGAGGCTCTGTGATGGAAGTTCCCTAGATCCTGACTTGTGAGGCTCTTCCCTAGGAACAGCCCAGGGACACAAACCAGTCTAGGAAGACTTTGTAGGCACTGCATATTTGTCTTTTGCAACACTTTCTGCTACAATGAAAGACTTGAAATGAAATTGTAGGTTATGAACAGAAAAGCAAAGCATCAGGTGTTAGCTCTTTTGATCACTTAAAGCAGGTCCAAAGCATTTTATGGGATAGTTTGGGTGCAGACATAGTTTGGGTGCTGCTTTTTAATCGTATTATCCCAAAACAATCCAGTAAAATTATGATGGGAGAAAATAAGTTGCCTGTCAGCCTTTTGTCTCTTTTTTTTTTTTTTTGCAACCAGTTGAAATTTTCTGACCAGAATTCACATGTCTTTATGCTTGCTTCTTCCAGTTTGAGGAATTTGGATATTCCTAACTGTATCTTCCCTCATGGCTGAAGCCAGACTCTAAGAAACTAGCAGGGACTATATAGGGGCTTCAGCTCTTAAATGCTTGCTCTTATCATCTGTCTACTGCACTTGAACAACAAAACTTTTCAGGGCTTTCCAGTAGCCGGTTTTAAGCATCCAATGTATGTATATAGCAGACGAAGCACAGATGGGTTATACTTTACCTTTACAAGGCTCCTTGGAGGAAAAGATTTCTAAAAAATGGTACCCCAAAGCAAATATGGGCAGATCCAAAGCAGGTGGTTCTGTTGTGGAATGTGTTTCACCAGTGGAGTGAACATCAGATCAAGCCCTTTGTTGTGAGCACCAAATAGCATACTGCTTATAAACATTATTAGTTATGTTTCCAAATACCTAGCTCACAATATTTAAAGTATGGGCTTTAACTTAAACCTGCAAGAGCAGACTGTCAGTGTCCCCACGTAACCCTTCACATTCTGGCATTTTCCAGACTGCCAGCCAAATGAACACTTTAGGAGGAGGTGCATATATATGTCTGCAGCACCCAGCGGGTTAATCCACCCTACTGTGCATAGGTGTTGGAGCTCTTATGGTATGTAAGACTTGCCAAGTTTGGAGTTGTTTGGTTTTTTTTTTCTGGACTATGCATTCACAGCAAGCATCTCTTTTTATGCTGCTCAGGTGTTTGTGAATGCATATTGAGATGGTGCTCTTATTTGTGTTTTATGTAACATACACATTTGTGTACATTTTATCACCTGGAAAAAGCTTTTACGGTTCATTTTACTACTTTTCTATTAAAACATCTTTTTTGTTGTTGTTGTTAATTAAACATTCAGCCATCCTTCACTTCTTTTTAAAATACATCTTAAAATAGACTAATGTGTGTTTTGGACTTGCGGCCTAACAAATGTCCTTTTTAACAACTGAAGTTTTTAACTTAGTATATCTTAGGAGTAAACATCTGTTCCATTTCTACTTCTAACTGTTTTTTTTTTAAATTATGAAAAAATCCTATGAATGTGTACTTACATGCAATATTTTAGTTGATGCTTTTTTAATAGTTAAATAACCCTGAAAAGAGAGGTTTCTAATGTGGAGAATACATGGATTCTTGCTGTATTAGTGGGCATCACTTTTAGGGATCTGGACAAACAGTTGTGTCCAACAGCATGTTGTTTAAGCGGAACTGCAAGACAGTAAAATACCTCACATTTTCAAAGTTTGTAACAGCTCTAGGGAAAATTGAGATGCTCTGATGGCTATTTGTCTTCAAAAAAACTAATAATTTTTATTCTTAAAGAAACTACATTAATAATTTAATGAAGAAGAAGAGTACAGGATATTGGCCATCATCTACTTTAAGTTCTCCACATTCTGCTATATATAAACAACTGCAAAATGTTAAAGGTTAAATATTGATAAGATGATACTATTGAACTTAATTACTTAACTTCAACTGCAGGTAGAATTTTAATTGAACTTGGCTATTTTGCCCACATTTGATATTATTCTAATGACAAAAATAACAGGAGAGCAAATAAGAAATGGTACTTAAAACAAAATACAGCTTTTTAATGTATGCTAACTTTGGTACAATTGATAGAGGGAACTGAAAACATTATTCCACTTACTCAAACAGAGATAAAGAACCCCAAAAAAGAAATTAATCTCTTACAGAAAATGTGCTTGGGGGGGGGGGAAGATTTTTTTGTCTCCTGATTTTTTTAATGACTTGTTATTGTTGTCTCAGCTGTAGCCAATGTCTACAGCTGGTATTCTTAACAGAATTACTACGAGGATGCTAAAAATATTTCTCTAAAAATATATAAAAAAGCAATTTAAAAAGAATTCCATTTAGACAGCAGCACAAGGACATTTTGTGTGACACTGCTCAGTAGGATGAAAATTTTAAAAAGAATAACAGCTATTTACATTCACACTGCAAAATAATTACCAAAGCAGACAAAATATTTAAACCTAATTTAATAATGCTTTCCTTCTACCCAGGTACCAAAACCTGGGAGTAAACTTCCCAACTTGTGCTGAGGTGGAGAGGGGAAATTTGAAGTTAAAAACACATAGAAACAAGCGCACTGAACACTTTTCTGGGCGAGGTACAAAGTGAGTTTCACTTTTAAACAGAAAAGCATTGTAAATCAGCATAAACCACAAGTTTTAAGGTGTATATCTCCTCCTGAATTGTGCAGTGCTTGCAATTTTGTGTGAACAAGACAAAGATCTGGTCTTACACTCCTTACTCAGGCAAAACTGCCACTGACATTAATGATAATTTTGCTTGAATAAAACAAAGTGCTTGGTGGTGGTTGTGCCAGCATGAGGGGCGTGAGATTAGCACAGACGTGCAAAAAAGTACAACTTTAAATGGCTATACCTTTGACTTCTTGAGCTAGCATTTCCTCCAACTACAAGGATCTTAATTATAACATTTGCTGGTTCAAAGATTAACATTTAGCATTCTGGGAAAGACTTTCTAGACTATAGTAACCTGATCAGTACAGTCTCCTTTTGGTCTCTGCCTCTTTCTGGTTCTTTGTATTGCAGAGGAGATGATAGTATCTGGCACATTCCTTGGATGACTTGAAGATAGCAGCCTTCTGTGTTTGGGGCTGAAAGATTGTGAACTCTGTGATAGCAGAAATGCCACACAGGGGAGGTGAATAGAACATTAAAAAAGCTTTAGCTTTAGGTACTGCAGCGCAAGCAGAGTTGAATTTGAGAGCTGGGACTTAAGTGGACATTTGTCCCTGCTTTCTTCCTTAATAAAATCTGAGTGTTAACTGTGGATGAGGGCATTTGAGAGATCACTAAAAATGAATCATTGAGTACCCAGAAGAGCTTTATTGTGATATACTATGGAGAACTTTAGAATATACCATGTACTTTTTACGTGCTTATTGAATGCATGTATGAGTTACTATTACAGAAGTAAATTGTTTTGTCCTGTGCTGCAGAAGCAAAATAATTTGCCAAATTAAAATGTCAAAATAAAACTCATCAAAAACTGGATCTGTGTGGTCCTTTCTGGCCCTGTGTTCCCATCTAATTTTCTTTTGCCCCTTGAAAGGCTATTGAGCAAAAAAGCACAAGCTCCAACCAGCAACGATTGTTATGCCTGTGTGTGTGTAATCCATTCTGAAAAACCCTTACACAAATAGTAAATCTGGAAAAAATCCCAGTGCAGAAGTCCTGACTGGCTAAACTGAGTGTAAAAAACCCCCCGAAACCTAAATCTTAAAAATCCCCAGACTGATATCAGGTTCTGAGTCCTTGTAGGTAAAGCCAAGAGAGGTCGCTTAGTTCTGTTTGTTTGCCCCAGTAGCGTTTAGATTGAAGGAATTATTCTGCTCCTGAAGTTCTGCATAGAAGTTGCCACTGCCCAGTTAACCAGTGTGAAAATACCATGGAAAATAAATTATTAAACTATACTGTTATTACTAACTTGCCAGCTCCAGAGAAACAAATGCAGCCACATTTACATATGTGTCCATCTGTCTGTTTTTACACTTTATGTGTTCAGCCAGTGGGTGAAATTGTTTTAATCCAAGCTGCAGTCTGATCTTTTTCGTCCCTTTTTTCTTTTTTTTTTTTTTTACCCCTGCTGATATTTTTCTCTGTGTGTATGTTATTTGTAGATGGACAGGCATATTCTTGACAGTAGCTAGTTCCTAATTGTCCTTTTAAGTAACCTAATCTATCTGGCCACGGTAGTTTTAACTGGAGTAAGCAGCAGAGTTCTCCATGGATAATTTTCGTTAGTTAGCAGATTGTTACCATCTCAATGTTGCTGAAATCCTTAATCTCAGGTCAACGTGAAGCTGCAGTGGTTACAATCCTGTTGCCTGATGCAGTGTGAATGGAAGTGCTTTCTGTCAGAAACATGTGGTCTCTTCAGTGGAGAGCCTGCGTAAATCCTGTGTAAATAGAGGGAGGCTAACAAAGGATGAGCCCCTGCAGCTCGGAGCATTTGGAGCCATTTGGAGGCTGAATTTGCTAAATGCTGCTTATACCGCCTGAAAAGTTGAAGAGAAAGGAGCATAAAATCCCTTCTTTTTTCTCTTTCTGCTCCTACCCTGGGGGGAGGGTGTTAAGGGCCAGGGAAGCCTGAGGTAAGCCTATGAAGATTGTTTTTTCAGTGCTCTTTTGAGTGTGAAAAAGGTGGCATGGGTCACTGTCCCCTCTTTAATGTCGGAAAACCCACACAGTTAGTAAATGTTGCATGTAAACTAAAGCATTTCATCCCTTCTCCTCCACTCCACGGCAGTGGGCCATGAACTAGTCACTTGAAAATCGCAGAAAAATTTCACTTCAACATGTCTGGACAGTTTAGCACAGCAGGAACGTAAGAGAGATCAGTAATTAGCAGGTTGCTTTACTATTCGCCTTGTCTGCACTGGAACACTTTTTTCACTTGATGTGAAAAAATGCTGGATTACAATGAACAAACCACAAACCTTCTGGCTGTATAAAAGAGCTTAAAATTTAAACCGCTGTTTATTACTTCTCTCTTAAAAAAGCTAGAAAAATACATTGTTGGCTTTTGAATTTAATCTCTAAGAATTCTTGATTCACTTCACAAATAAACACGAGCTTTAAACACAGACAATTAAAGGCACAAAAATCCAGGTTTTTTTCTTTTTTTTTGTTTTTTGAACAGGAAAATAATAAAAGGGGAAATGTGAAACATTACAGTTCTGCAAATAATTTTGGAAGATGTGAATCACCAATTTTATAGCATGCATAGCTCTAACAACAACATAGCTGGAATGTCATTCCTACCTTTGAGTAAATAATAAAATATTTGTAAATGCCTTTTTGAAAATAAGATGAATCAGTGATTATAGAAGGGTTCCTATCCAGAAATAGAAAAGGATCAGTTTTTATTCTGCCACTTGTTGTAAATACACTTTAGATACCAGATACCATGCAACCCTTTAAGCCTTTAGCACATATTGCCAGATGACAATAGGGACTTGGTCCTGACTGACAAACTATGCTAAAATGTGATTAGATCAAGTAGAATAGTTTTTTAGGTGAGGTGTCTGATAGTGGCTTCAGTTCTCTTCCTTTTATTCCTATTTGAATTTACAATAGTTATTAGTGCCTGGATTGTGTGAAATTTGTACATCATCTTCACAGTATCAGCCCAGTGGAACTGCTGGATTATATTCTGGAAAGTAAAAGATCTTCCAAAAGAACAGCAGAGAGAGGGCCAGCTCTTCATCTCTCTGCTGCTAGAAGAGCAAAAGAATATCATCTTCTGTAGTAAGAGAGGTGGTAGTGCTATATGTCTGAAGCCTGCCTGAACCTTCTAGTGCACCAGTGTCCAACCTTACTATCTCTCCAAGATGCTCACTGAAACATATGATATACCACCATGAGACATGTCTAGTCTTCCAGAGACACAAAAAGGGAGAAGCTGATTACAGCAGCTCACTTGAGGACACCCTACCCCAGTATGGGGCAAGTGATGACTGAGCATGAAGGCTAACCTAGGATGCCTGGACAGCTTCAGATGGCTCCTTTCCTTCTGCACTCAAGTGATTCAGGAAAACCAGCACACGTACTGGCAGAGCACTGCTGACAATGGCACAGCTCTAAGCTGGGATGCCCACTTGAACTGTTTGTGGTTTTCAAAATCCCAGGTTTGCTATCCATAACCTTTCCCAATTCAGTTTCCCCAGACAGTAATGCATTAGATAAGCATCGCTTCTGTGGTGTGAGGACTCTAAGTCAACTTCCATGAACAGGGATCATTAAAAGGAGGGAAAAAAACCCCAAACTCATAGCTAGCACTTCATTCAAAGACTTGTGGTCTTCTGAAGCTCAAAGGCTAAAAGCCTGATGATTTTAACAGGGTGGAATGGAGATAAGGAGTTCTCCTGAACGGTCTTTGATTCTGGAGCTGACCTTCTCTCTCTATTAGTCATTCCTACAGCACAGACTGTCTTATCTTCAAAACATATTCAAACACTTCTCTTTCCAGCTTTTTGGCAGTGGTAATTAACCAGATTTTTAAGATTTTTCTCTGCTGGTGATGTAGATCATTTACTAAGCTGAACATCCTTATTAATAACGATTCACAATACTTATGTGACCAGATGGACACATTATAAGTACAAACAAATAATTGCAAATTGTGACTATAAGCTTCATGCAGATTCTCTTCTTTGTTTTGCATTTATATTCTACTATATATATTCTATTCTATATATCTGTGTTGATATTCTACTCATCAAAATACTGAACTGAAAGATTGTAGAGCAGTTTACTTAAGATCAAGATTGTGCACTGCAGCTTTCCTTTTCAGAATCCTTTAACTTGATTTTGAAATTGCTTGCACTACTTATAGAAAAAATGGTAAAGTGTCTTATCTTCCCCTCATTTTAGATATCCCTGCTCTTCTATCTTTTCCTTTAGCATGATAAACCATAAAGCTGTAAGGGACCTCTGACAGTGAAGGAACTCAAATACAGGATCCCAAAATGTAGTATTCCAGAAATCACTTTTCTTACTGCTCTGCTTGTTATGATGGTAATAGGAACTATTTCTAGAGTTTGAATCTGGGCTTCTGTGCTTTGGCCTGACTGAGTTATCCTTTTCAGTTATCATTTGGCGTAGATTGATGAATTTGTTATTCATCCTGTTCACAAATGGTGAAAAGGCTAGATGAGCAGCTTATAAACAGCATTTGCTTCATCTCTTGCTGTGGCCTTACTCTGTGAGGAACACAGATAAGGACTAGGGTTGATATAATACTGGTAGTGTGGAGGATTGTCAAAGAAGAACTCATTGGCACAATAAGGTTGGACAGGCCTTCTCTAGGACTGGAATCTGTTTCCTGAAAAGTCCTCAGTTGTATGAACATTGATGTCAGCAAGTTAGACTGTCCAAGGTAATCAGTTTGTAGCAAGTTAAATTTGGAATTACGGTGCAATGGCAAACCTGCTCTAACTACTTATTTAGTATTTTTAAGACAAGAGGTAGTCTCCCTCGCTTTCAATGTAAAATAGTTTATCTTGTGGGAAGAAACCCTCAGAATGTGCTAAGTATCTGCACACAGAGCTCGTGTGGAAGTCTAACTTCCCACTGTGTAAAGAAGACTTGCATTTTCAGCATCCTCCACAAACCCTACTTCTAGACGAGAAGGTCTCTAAGGAATCCTGTGTGGGTCACTTTGCAAACTAACTTCATCCGAACACTCTCCATCTCTTACAGGGGTTATTGAGACTATTACATAACATTGATATAATCTAAAACGAGCTGGGTAATATGCTTAATTCTCTACTGGCTTGAATCCCACATAGTCATTGACACCTCCACAAAGAGAGTGCCACTCAAGAAGTCTCCACTTTCTTAGAACAGTGATAGGGTTTTGCCATCACTTGTTCGCTTTGCACAAGAATAAACGAGTGGACAGCGTGCAAAGCAGGAGAAAGTCACCCTTTTTTTTTTTTTGCTACTGTGTGAAAGACAGTCAGTGGGCCAAAATCTAGACTTCATTTCCCCACTAGAAAATTGGGGTAATTGTGCTTATATAATTGCAATTTCCATACAAATCGGGATTTGACTCTACTCTTCGTACAAATTACCATCCAAATCAGGATATGAACAGTTCGCATGAGCAGAATCACTTGTAATGGTGGTTTAAATTATTTAAATTTAGATTCCTTCATACAGTAGTTAAAAATATAGTTAATCCATTCTGCCATAGCGTGACTTTCATGTCAGTTCACTTTATTTCACTTTTGATAATTTTATTTTCTTCGTTTAAAGTAAGTCATGTTTATTTGGATACAGCAGACTAGGATCAGGCTCTCCATATCCAAGAAGCAAATCATGCCATCTTGGAAAAGTCTATGATTTCTTGCCACTAGAAACAGTGTTAATGTGAGCAGTTGTAGTCCTGTTAAAGACATGACAATACAAATTAACAGGATTATGTCTGTAGTTCACCAGGAGCAACAAATCTTGCTATGTTTCTATTTTGAGGTCATTTGGAGATACGATATTTGGACTTCTTTCCTGAGGTTATGGAATAGATTAGGGAAGCACTGACTCTTATCGTTGGGTAAGGTTGGAAGGCAACGGGAGCTTCAGCTGACTTTTCCTCTCTTCAGCTGCTATTGGCTTTTTAAAACCAGGATATTAACAACCTCTCCAAAAAGTCTCAACACTGATTTAGCATATAAGTGCCTCCTGCTGAGGATGCTCATAAACAGCAAAGTTTATATGCAGACAAAGTATATGCAGCAAAGTATATGCAGACGAACAGGAATTTGTCCATTCAGAGAGTGAACCAATGCTTCTGCGGTGCCAAAGGATGGTGCAGAGCAGAAGTTTTGTAGGTCCACGCATCATGTGCATACACACATAGTTTTTACATAAAGAGACAAAGATATCTTTATCTGCACGACAGATAGACAAACAGACTGACTGACTTCAAACTTGCACTTTCAGTAGGGATTTTTTTCCCCCCATGTCTGGGTACTGCTTTTCAAAATTGCCTGAGGCTACAGTACAGCACCTCAGATCCCCAAGGCCCATTGCCTGGCTCCTAATAGCCACTCTCCATCTGTGTCACATGAACAGCTGATGAGATAGCTCTAGTGTCTGTATTTTGGAGAGCGTATCCACCCAGGTTAAAATGCTGGGGTTGCCAAGGAGCAGTCAGAAGCCATTAGTGTTTGTGAGAATTTGCCTTGCAGCAGTTCCTTGGCATAGTGGAAAGTGTGTGTGTGTGTGTGCGTGTGCATGTGTGTGTGTGAGAGAGAAAGAGGGGTAGGGTGGAATATGGGGTGGGGGGGAAGAGAGCAATGGATAGGAGCGCTTTCTAAATAACCAACATCTTGCAAAAGTGAACAGTTGGTTACAGCATTTAAGGCTTCCATAATCTCTTTGATTAGTTTGCTGTGATTCGAGTCTCCTGTCTCTATATTTAACAGAAATGAACAGGAAAAAATAAAAAAGAGAAAGAGAAAGGAGCATGAGAAAGAGAGCAGTGACTTCAGGGTCTTGCTCTGGTGTTTGGGCACATGGAAAGGAGCTGCTCTGCCTTGGGGCAGGGTGGTTGTAATGAAGTGGCCTGTCAGTCTGTAAATAGTGAGGGTCATCTCTTCCATGTGATGGAGGGTATCACATTGCAGTGAAAATGGAAATGTCAATAAAATTAATCTGCCAGCTCTTTGCTGTGGCTTTTTCTGTCTCTCTGGTCCAAAAGGGTTAGTTTTTCAAAGGGGAGGCAGTAGAAGAAGGGTGAGCTGGCACAGGAGGGAAGATGGAGCTGAAATGCAAGTTTTGAAGCAAATGGACTGTTTGTAGCAGCAACATATTTCGTTTAGTAGCACTACAGAGCTAGACAAGGCTATAGGAGTTAGCTCGTGAATCTATAGCATTCCTCAGGAAGCTATGGAGCGTCTAGCTCAGGCTACATTGAGCACAGAGTTTATTGTTTTAGGCTTTCTTGGACAAGGTTTTTACTTAGCATGCGATTTATGGCATTTACTGCTAATGAATGTCTATTCTTAAATTACAAAAACCACCGTCTCAGCACAATTCCCAGATGTCCTTCCAGGACCTCAGCTTCTTAAACACCAGCAGGGAGCATAAACTCTCCACTTCTCTGTTTTCCTCTTTCGTGTGGCTCCGGGCTAATGATGTGTAAGGAAAACACAGCAATCTATAAAGTCTCAGTGCTGTCCCAGTATTCTTCATTTATTTTGCATTTGATTATGCTACAAGTCGGATCTTGTTTCTTTCTTTTTTTTAAAGTTATTAGTTCAAATATTAATGTAGGAATATGGCATATATTGCTGCGCTTGATTGATGCCTTCCCAAAAACAGGAAGACGTGCTCGTATGAATTTTAAGAAAGCAGGGGTCCTGCAATGCCTTGCCAGAAGAGTTTTTCAGATACATAATTTAGATGCCCTCCAGGCAGGCTTTCAAGGCATTTTTGCTGGAGGGCAAGAAAAAATAACTATGACTGTTAAAAGTAAATGATTTTTGCTAATGCACAATTAATGCCAAGGAAAAGCACAGAAGAGAAAGATGTTGATGGAAAGTTCTGATTAAGTGAGAGTTCTACCTTGATGTGCATCTTTCTTTTTTTTTAATGATAATAGTCACTGATGCAGAGATGTAGAAGTTTTCATGTCATGCAAATGCTGTATGCAGGGTCATACTAGGTGTACGTGTCTGTGCGTGCATATGTATGTGTGTTGGGAGGTGATGGTTATGGGGAGGGGCTCATCTGACAGTGTGTTATGTGCACTGAACGGTGACATGGTTACTGCCACCTCTGCAGAGGGCCTCGAATATATAGACTACAGAACATTTAACTTGATTACTTATAGTACATATTCAAAATGGTTGCAGGGATGCATTTACAGTGAATGGGTTTTCTTGTGGCAGGTTTTCCCACATTGAATCCCATAATTGACAAAGAGCTATTGCACTATGTCAAGCACACAATTCTAATTGAATTAATGATATATACATGTGTGAAACACAAAACTAGTATTTGGAGAGACATGGTTTCTAATTTTTACATATTTGTATCAGCACTTGTTTATGATGAGAAACCGTATGAGTCTGATCTAGCAAATCAAAATAAGACTGTAGTAGTATCTTGGTAATTAATAATATTTTTTGGCTTCTATATTTTGCTCATTATATGTCTCCTTTCTGTTTTTCCCTTTGTTGTAGGAGATGGTTTAGACAACAGTGTAGCCTCACCTGGTACAGGGGATGATGATGACCCAGACAAGGACAAAAAACGTCAGAAGAAAAGAGGCATTTTCCCCAAAGTAGCAACAAATATCATGAGAGCATGGCTTTTCCAGCATCTCACAGTAAGTGGTGCCCAAAATCAAAATAGATTTCTATTCATGTGCCTAATGAGGTTTATTCATCGTTATTAGAAATCAATTGTCCCCATAATTTTTGGACCATTATTAGGGCTCAATTATTGCTGCTTAATTTTTTTTCTTCTAGATTTTTTTTTCTTGGCTCTTGGAATCATGACAAATCTGAAAGAAACCATATAGATATATATGTGTATATACACACGTACATGACTGTAGAGAGAAAGAAAGAGAGTACAAAGCCTTAGCATGGAACAACATCTACATATAAAGTAACCATTTATTGCTTTGAACTATTAAAAATTTTCTAAGGACAAAAAAGAGGGTTTCTTGCTTTAGAATTTATAAAGCTCTGCCTTCTTGATTCTTTATTGCTGGCCTCTGCTTACAAAAGCTTCATATGTATCTGGTGGAAGAGAAAGCCCCTGTCATTGTGTGCTGAAATACACTGTGGATGTTAGAGAAGTCAAAGTAGCAACTTGCAAACTTGTCATTGTTGCTTTTTGTGAGAAATACAGAAGGCTTACATGTTCTTTAATTCTCCGGTTGCATAACAAAGAGAATAAGCACCTTTTTAGCTTCTCTTTAAGTCCATTATGTAAAAAAACTAGACATATTCACATTTGGGGGAGAGAGATTAAATATGTGAAAAAGCAATGCTTTCTATGGGCTATCTTTATCCTCCCGCTTGGAATTGGGATTTGTTGGTGTTCTGTTGACTATTATAGCTTTGCTTAGGCATCAAAACATGGTTCCACCCAGTAACACTCTTTGTAGTTTACTTCATGTGGGAAATAATGGAAATTGGTAAAATTATCAATTGATTTTCTTCTTCTTCTCACTGTAAAATTGTTTCTCACTTGCTAAGGCTTAAAATGCTAACTGTTATTAACTACCCCTTCTTCTACCAAAGTTTTATAAATTTCCACAGTAGCTGATGTTGGTTACAGTGTAATGATTTCAGGACAAGGTACCCGATTTATGTATGATAGGGACTATCGAACTGCTCTGCTAGCAGCACAGCTAAAGGGGGGAGCGATAGATCCACATTTCTAAACCATCATTTTGATGTAAGGACATTAGTAGCAAACTAAGGTGCATTGATCTGGCCTGTGGGGTCAGGATTAGCTGGAATAGCCAGTGTCTCTGCTGGAGTAGTGGTTATTCCTGCCTCCCAGCTATGGCCATTTCAAAGGTCAGGTGCCCTGTACCCACTTGGCTCAGAGGAATTAGACAGAACATGAGTCTCTGGGCTGATTACTTAACCAAAGACAAAATAATGAGTCCTAAGCAAATACTGACTAATTGAAAGGGCTGTAAATCCATTACATATTGGTCAGGGATAATCAGGAGTATTTAATCACTTTTATCTATTCAGGAGCACTGAAGCTGCAACAGCAAAGCCCTGAACCTTGCCATGTGCTTATTATTCTCATCATTATCAAAATTACTTCACAGCTGTTCTTTGCTACATCACCTCAGCTGGAGATTTACTAACCTGTAAAATGTTTTTAATTTGGAAGTCGAGTGAGTGTGAGTGGAGGGTTTTTCATTTAGCTGTAGGGTATCTTTGGAGGAGTAGTACAGGCAGACAGCAAAAAGCAGGACCACAAATAAACCAGTTTGTTTTGTACATGTCTCTGTGTTAATTCCATTTCCTGTCCTGAAATATGTGATACCTGGTTTTTTTCTGCCTGCCTTCCTTTCTCATGTGCTTATTGAAAGTATTCGACACATACTTATTAAACAGCCAACTGCCTCTCACTTCTCTTGAGGAAAGTCCTCCTAGCTTTTTGAAATCTCTTTTACATGATTCCACCCTCTCTCTCCTGACCCTCTACATCCTGCAAGAGTTGAGGAAATTTGCCATCACTGGTGAAGATGGTCTCACAAAAAATCAAATTAAATGAACATAAAAAAGCCCCAAACCTTTTACCGTCCAAGCTTTAATGAGTTTACAGGTGTTGAAAGATTTACTGTGCTGTAATTCTCAGACCTGCAAACTGATAATGGAGACCCCTGACCAGTGCAATGTAAATTCAGAAAGATTCTTGCCATAAACACATGCAGGGAGGAAGAGAACTTCTTTCTTTTAAAGTTCTTACACTTTTTCTCAAATTAGCTTGTCCATTCAAAGTGCAATGCTGGCTGAGCCAGAACGGGGGAATCTGTCATGTACAATTTTATTGTTTCAAGTAAATATCTTTACAATGGCAGTCCATGATTCAATGTACATTCCTTCATTACTACTCTAACCTTATTTCAAATTGGTTTGTTCCTCCTTTGTGCTGTATGACCTGTTCCTGTATTACAATAATCCCCTGATGTACCCTTTTTCTTTCTCTTTCTCTCTCTCTTTTTTTTTTAAAGAAACTAATTGAATTATCTCATTATTTTAATTTGTTAAGCAAATGTATTTTACATCTCAGGATGTGTTCTTAAAGAAGGAGCTGCTTAGGCTTTGCCCCCTGAATGGGCCATTGGTACATTTTGACATTCATGCATTCATTAAGGAGAGGAACATAAAAGAGCTCTGGTTGTATTTTTTTTTCAAACACCCAACCAGCATGGAGCAACTTTTCCATAAGCCACAGGGGTCTCTCTACATATGTTCTTAACTGCAAGCCATTGTCACCTATTCTGAATACCTCAAAAGGACAAATAAAACACTAAAGGCCAACTGTAGCAATTGTTAGCCGTTAGTTTCAATATGACAAAAATCATTAACCTCTGATTTCCCTGGAAGGAGAGGCAGTGGCAGTCCATCTCTTATGGCGTGGATTAAACTTGAAATTCCTTTAGACTGCCAAATTCAAAGAGCGTAACTTAGTTTTGACTAATTGTATTTACTTATGATTTTAAATAAAATGTTACTTTTTTTCCTTTATTCAGTCAGTTTGCAAACTCCTAAGGTAGCCAATGTTAAAAATAGAATTGCTTAAATGGCTTTTTTTTGAGAGACAGGCACTTGAACACTGATGTAGAATGAACGTATCTGACAGGCTGTGTCTTTCAAAACAATTTCTAACCCCTATCACAGCTTCCATTTTGCAGTAACTTTAATTATATTTGAAATAGGATACACATGCATGTTTTTATTGTTGGAAATTAAATGCAAGGAGTAGGAGCTTCTGTCATGTTCTCGTTCGCTTACTGAGCTCTGTCTTACATTTAGAATTACAACGGTACCGGAAGATGAAAGATCTGAGGATGAATTGGTTGGAAATGTGTATGCTTTTTCTGGACAATATCCAGTGTTTAAGAAAGTAGAGGAAATCCTAGTCTGGTAGTATAAGCTTTTCAATAGTACGTAAAGATTACGACATCAGAAAGGTAAACCTGACATTAAGGCTGTTTTTATTTGAGTTCAAAGGTGGTTAAAGAAAAGAAACAGCAAGAAATCTGACCCAAACCAGGAGTTTATTCATAGCTTTGGAATACTTCTTTTCCTCTACGCCAAGGAGTCCTTAGTACACTCAATTAGCCTCTCAGACATCTCTGCTTTCCTCCCTCAAGTGCTCCCCTATTTGCCCTGCAAAGAACATGTTTGATCACGAAGTGAAAACAGGAAGTGCTCAAATGTATAGACACCTCGAGCTTACACCAATGTTGAGATTAGGATTTCTTACCAGCAACTATACAGAGCCAGCCCCCCTCCTCCCATGCCCTTTTGAAGGATGGAAGACCTTTAAAATATATGTACATAATCAGAAGAGAACAAAGTTATAAAGGAAGCAATTATACTGTTCTATGGACTTGTGCCTCTGGTAGTTCATTGCTTTCTGCAGCACAATGTATCAAGGACTACACTTTTGCTACAGTCAATTTTTTTCCCCCTTCTTTTACAGAGCTGGTAGAACAGAGACACGTTTATTCTTTGACACTTACCTGGAGTCATGCCCTTTGTTGAAATTCGATTTTGGTTGTTTCTTTTGTTACAGTATGTAAGAAGATCTATATCTTAACTAAAGGTTCCAGATATAACAAAGGTAGTCTGCAAACTAAACCTTTTTCATGACAGTGCCAGATTCCCAGCTGATGATGGTTGGGGTGGCTCCCCTGAGGTCAGTGAAGTTGAGTTGGGTTTTTTGCTTTATTTGCTAGCTGAAGTTCTGTCTCCTAACATTTGCTTAAACAGTGTCATCTTCATCTGATCTCCATAATCTTCTGGCTGAAATCTTGCTTTTTACATAGTCTCTTGTAGAGTAGATTTTGGCTTGATCTGCTTTGGTGTCAGGCTAGAGTAAGTTCTGCTGGAAAGTGTTAAAATGAATCAGCCACAGCTTCTGTACTTACCTGAATTAATTTTCTTAGCTTGCCATATTCAGGTGGCCAGATTGAATGATATGAATAGTCTTACTGAAACAGATTATATTTTTTTTTCCATCTGTATTTGTGTGGGTGTATCTGAGAATATAATGATTGTCTCATATTTTGATGAATGGCTTACCAAGCCTTTTATACAGTGCTGCTATTTTATTTATTTGTTAGATTTGATTCTAGAGATGAATGTCATCAACCAAAGCCAATCTTGGAGCAAGCTTTCAAAACAGTTGCAACCATCCCATCTTCAAAAATATCTCCTCCCATATCATGCTTTTAGAATAATACCTAAAGGAGGGTTAGGAATGTAGCTTGCTATTGCACTCCACACTGAATGGTTTACTTTCCTACCAAACAGTAGACTAGCTTTCCTCAGAGTTGGGCTCTAGGAAAAGCATTCTTCACATTGCTGGTTTTGCTGTACTTTAAAAAAACAAAACAAAACAAAAAACCAACCCCAAAAATACAACAGACCTTTGTCCAGTTAAAATGGTGACAAGGCAGCTGGGAGACTAAGAAAATACAGGAATGTGAAGACAATTTTAGCACATGTGTTGGCTTGCATTGTAAGGTGTTATACACTCCCAGGGTACACTGAGGAGATGGATGATGTCCTCGATTCTCCTGTAAAACACCCTGCATGTGGGTTCACATGGCTGCCATTTCTGCTTCAGTGCACCACGGGGTCAGAGAGTTGGAGGAGCCTAAGGTACACTTTTATTCCAGGTCTCCTTTTTATGTAGGGCTGACCGCGTCCTAAATTTGCAGCCAGGTAACAAGTTGCCTGCTGCTGTAGGACAGACCTTTCAGACTGTACAAACACCATCCAGCTGGAAGCATGCCCTGAAAAATAATATTGCACTCATTTTTCAACTGGGTAAACTTTGTGAGGAAAATAGTATCCGAATATACTGAATAATCAGTATCCGAACGTTAAACTTCCCTAACCTGTGGTCCTGTGGTCCTCAAGGTGATGGAGCTGTGTGTCTGTGTACCCCAAAGTTGCTCTTGTCACCCACCAGAAGAGCTAGTGGCTGCCATTAACATTTGGTTTTGTTGCTGGTGGTAGCGTAGCCCTGCCGAATGTCACAGGCATAGCCCTCGTGTCCCACCAGCCTGTGGTATGGCATCACCAGCCTGGGCAGAATAAAACTGGAAATCTTTCTCAAAATGCCACTTCTGATCCCAGACTGAAATGTTTCATCCTCCACATGCTCTTAGTCCTTGGCCATGAAATCAGTCCCAGAGATTTAGTAACAGACCAAACGTTCATATACCTTTTAAACATCACAGTCTTAAAAGAAAAGAGCTGAAATGAGGTGGGGGTGGGGCTTTGTTTGTTTTAAAAATGGAATCCGAGATTAGATCTGACATTTCTACATCCACCCCCTACAGAAGAGGGAACCCGGGGTCATGGGGTGTGTGGGCCTCAAAAGCTAGCTTTGTCTGGGAGTGGTTAATCTAATCATTGTTACATAGGCATCTGTTATTTCTTCTGAAAAATTGATGCTTTTGTGACACAATGATCCATCTATTTAGTACAACAGCCTGAGTAATTAAATTAAAAAAAGAATATTTTTGCAGGAGCATGTATTATAAAACTGCCATACCTCCTCATACCAGCAAAAAGGCTGGAGAGAAGGAGAGGGAAAGGGGGAGAGGAGTGCTTTAAGCCCTGCATTGTTTTCTGCTGGCTGGAGGAAAACATCTGTGAATTGTTTGAACTGAACCTTAGCAGGGACTGTCTGAATCTGTGTCATCTCTGTTTAATTTCAGGAAATGATGTCACAGTGCATTAAATAACAATGCTGTGTGATTTATTTTTACTTGTACATGCTGTCCTAAGCATTTTGGTTACATGGAAGTGTTTCCAATTAAGTGCAAGCTTTTGATTTTAAAAAATACACTTTTTTTTAGGAGGGGGGCATAGGTATGGAGAAACTGGGTATTTTAGGGGGTCACCAAGGTTCAGAGCTGTTTGAGGGCTCTGGGCCCATTTGTCATGTGCTTATTTGTAGTTGGGACTGGATGTCAGCGCTGTCGTCACCCATGGCAACCTCTAGGCCTGTGGGTTTGTTACAAAGCCTGTCTGGGGGAGAAAAAAACCTAAATATTCCGAACCAATCCGTCAAAAGACCTATTAGATAGTTATAGCCAGGACTGCATACTGTAGCTTCTGCCTCGATCAAACTTTCTGCACTCCCCCTTCTTCTGCAGAAGAATAGAGGACATAAGTCAATTCTGTCTGCCATCTGTCGCCTCTCTCCCTGCTCCTCAAATTAAAGAGACAGTCCGAAATTTAAATCATCAGCTACAATCACAGGAAGCCTGCCTGGAAATTATTACATGTGCATTCAGGGTTGGGGGTTTCTATGACTTCTCATTTTATTTTGAAGGGGGGATCTTTATTGTACTTCTTTGGAGATCAAAATATGTTGTGTGTTTCAGCTTCAAAAATAGCATTCTGAGAAATATTGGATTTACAGTGTCACCAAGTTGTTATCTAATAAGATTCCAAGTTATATATAGGGTGAAATTCACACACACGCATACACACACCCCCCAAACAATCCCCAAATTATGAATCCTGCAAAGTATGAACAAATGAGACACAACACCCTTCCCCTCTGGTTCTCCCTTCCCCTTCTTCCCCTTCTTCCTCTTTCCCTCCTCAAATCCCTGGCAGGCTGATGGGCTGCAGCGTAGTCCTTTCATGGCACTACCAGGATGATTTAGGCTGGTGAGCCTGCCTAATGTCCTTTTCCAGGCCTGCTATACCAGTTTTTCACACTACTCTGTCTGATGTTAACTAGTTATGCTTTACCTTCACCTTTTCTTTATTTTTTTTTCTTTTTTTTTTTTTCACTGCCCTACCTGGTTTTGCCTCCTTCTCAACAGGCAACACAACATGTCAGGACTGCAGTAAGGTGAATTTCATTCATGTGGCAAATGAGGTCAGCCACTGCCAAGCCATCAGATAACATGGCTAGATGTTACATCCCAATCTAATATTTTACCTGCCATTTTCAAACAGGGAATTACTGAGAACAGAGTGTAACTAGAAACATACACATGATTTTAGTTGAGGCTTGATTAAAAAACCTCAGCTGAGCAAGCTGAATGTGGTCTAGCAAAAGATAGCATCAGCCACTGGTGTTTTCTGGTTGTTATTGTCAGATTACAAAGCTTTGCAGAGTCAATATAGGAAATGAGTGAAAAGAAAAGAAGAAAGAATACCAAAGTCCAAGTAGTGAATTCTTTAAAGTAATTGAAACAAGGAAGTAGTAGCGACAATAATTCATTTATATAAAGTTGTGACTTCAAGGCTCCCAAGGTAAAAGGGGATTTAACTAAAGCATATGCAATTATAAATAATAGTTAAAGACTCTGAGAAATTGCACTAATAAATGTCGTGCATTGCAGCCTTTGAAAATCAAGATCACAGTCAACTAGAGGTGAGAATTCTTTTGAGCATCTTCAAGTTCCACAATTCAAACAGCTGTCATCAGAAAAATTGTAGCTCCTACCTTTCTCTATAGTGTGTGCACATGAGTATATGTATATACAAAACATATTTTTAGGGAAAAAGCAATTGCTGTTGTTTGTGCAAAGTGATACTGCCTCTTGGTTTTGCCTCAGGACATGTTTATTTAAGACCTTCCTTTCAAGACCCATAAGCAGAGTAACTGGTTTCAAAGTTTTACGTAAAATTAGAGTTATGCGGAAAAAACCCTGTGTTTCTGCCAACAGTTCCACAACTGTTAAGAAATTGAGATGTCAATTCTTATTGTTGCCTAATGAAGAGTCGTTTATGGCAGACAGTATTATTTGTGGTGGTGTGGAGTTTGCCTTGAGTTAGGATACTTAGAATACCGTGCATTACATATTTTAGAGTTGATTGGCAGCAGTCATTTCTAGTACCCAAAGCAATCATTGGCATCATTAAAGATTTATTATTGTCTTTAAGCATAATGGCAATACATTTTTCATGCTTTTAGATTTGCTCTTTTTATTTTTAACTGCTAGCCCCAAATCTGCCAGCACTCATTTCAGTTGTTTTGTCTAATACTGGATGATAGGTTGTCAAGTCACTGTATAATGCCATAAAGATTTTTTTAAATCTTGGTTTTACCTTTTTATGATGGCAGTTCAAAACATGTATTTTATCTGTAAAGTTGACTACTTATGTCCATAAAAGGTTTAACAACTCATGACACACTCTTACAATCTCAGCACGATGAATCAGAGTGGCCAAGTAAATAGCAGCAAATATTTTAGTGTTTAAAAAGATATCTGCACATATTAATTTGTTTAATGCTATAAATATTTGGCTATCATCTGGATGAAGCTTTTATTTGCTCTGAGGTACATTTCAAAGTGGCAGCTTAATATTCTAATGTGGATATACTGTGCAAATATTATCTGACTAAACTGTATAGCAATGTTAAAGCTTCTGTTCACTTTCTTAATGTATACTAAGTATACGAAAGGAGTAGATTTTTGTAAGATCATGGCCTAGTCTAGACTACTTTGAAGCTTGTTATGTCAGTTCAAAAAACCCCAAAGACAATGTGAGCTGCATTTTCAGTTGACGTTCTGTGAACTTATGTAAATCTTTATAAAAGTGCTACTCTCTCCTCCCAGGTAACATAAAAAAATGCAGGTTTAATTTGTCTGTGTTCAAATATTTGCAGATAATTCACAGATTAGTGCCTAACAGTGTGTACCACTCTCACTCCTGCTTCCATTAATTCCAGTGGAACCCTGATACCTTTGAAAAGGCCAGACAAGATGAAGCAGTGAAATCATAATGGAAGACAGACAAACACAATTTTGCATCTTAATATATGTTAAACACGATAGACACTTTATCCGCAGATTATACTTAACAAGTCTTTCAAGGATCCCCTATTTTATGATAGAAAGACAAGTTTATTGAGTGCTCAGCTATTTGTCACATTCTTTGGTGGCTGAACCCTCACTATTGTCCCCAGGATGCCTTAGCACAAGCGACCTCTGTCAGGCATGGGGAGATTTCAGTTCGGTTTCTAGCTGTGATCATGACAAAAGACCATGCCTCAGTTTCTCTCTTTAAACAGTATGGCATAATGATGGCGGCTGCTTTTAGGAGTGTTTTTGTTATTTACAGATGAAAAACTCTGTGTGAGACCTGTGTCTTATACTTAGCATCAGCTGAATTACAGAGGTTTGCACTTCTGTTGTGGTTTTATCCTGCTGCTGAACTAACATGACAGACATGCAATGTTTGTACAAATACTTGAACTTCTGTAGATTTTGAAAGTCCAGGGTCTTTTTCCTTTTATGAGGGAGCATTTAATATAAAATTAAGAGCATTATGTTCTTTCTGGTATACATTGAAGATAACAGCATTTGACTGCTGCAAGCTACTTTAGCTCAAGTGGTTCTCGCTTGTGTTATTTTTGTTTGTTAGGTCCTTTCGTTGCTGGTGACCTGAAGTGGTGATTATTGCATGCAAATGGTATCAAATATCTTTCCCAGAAAGCAGCAAGAACCTTGGGCACCAACTGCTGGCCCAGGGGCAAGAGTCAGAATAAGGGGAGTGCAATAGTATTAACAAATGCATCTTTGTACTTCAAGGAGTCACTAGTGGATATTTCCCTCCTCAACAGCCCAGGTTGTTTCTTGATGCGTAATAGGGCTTTGGCAGCTTTCCAGACAGTCCTGATCCTTCTGCTGCCTCTTTTGATTCATCCAGGTGCTTCCCACTTGTATCCCATTTGCACTTGAATAAGAAATGGGAATCAGGAGGGTGAAGACCTAGAGTGAAAAGTAAGGGACAGAAAGGCTACTGAGCCATGTTGATCCACTTTGGGAAGCTCCCTGTGTACTGAGGAGCACATGCGGGCACCTGAGAGCTGTTTTGATAGTCCACAAATGGACCATTCCAGGATATAGAATATGAATAGTGAGAAAGGTCACCATGTGTGATAGTAACAAGAATAAGGAGCATTTTGTGGTCATGAAAGTGATCTGTGTTTGGGAGAGTCAGCAAAGGAATGGTGCATAAGAATGCATGGGTGCATAGGAATTGTATCACTCGTAAATTGCAAAGAAAGTTGGTTAATTTGAGGGATCACTTCAAAATCTAAATTTTTAAAGGGTGCTTTTATTTCAATTCTAATGAGATATTCTGATGACCTGTTTCAGAAATGAAATGGAAACATAGGTGAAAAAAGGTTAATTGTTGTGAACAACAAGAAGGGGGAAATAATTTAATTTACTTCTCCCTTCTACCCTCCTTTGAGGGTTCAGCAGACTAATCCAACAGTTTTGTTACTTGGTCTGTCTCTTTTCAATTCTGTATCTTCCATTTCCACATGGACATTTTACTGCATGAACTAACATGTCTTAGGAAAGAGAGGTGCTTCCTAAGCTGGTATGGACCTCGCTGTGGATGGTGGGATGAAAGTTTTAGGACAACCCTAAACAGTCCGTATCGTTTCACATTATACACCTACTTACATCTCAGTTTTAAAGGGCCTACTTTGTATGCATGTATTGTGTGGTGTCCATTAAACACCAAGCAAACTTCTCAGATCAGAAAAATCCCCCTACTTAGTGCATATCTACCCTAGGCATTTGCAGACAATTCACTGCTATAATTAATCTTAGCTGGCCTGGCTCTACGAAACCTGAACTTCTATCCCACAATGCTCTTGAACGCAAGCAAATTTCAGAGAAAAAGGGCTCTTGCCTCTTTCTCTCTCTTCCCCACCCCCAGCCCCAAAAGCTGTCCATTTAGAAAACAGTAATGCTTGCAGAGGAGATTAAATCCCTCTATAAACCAGTGCAAAACTGTATGTGCAACAGGAAAATAAAATGTCTACAAACAAGCAAGACTGTGGTGTTTTGCCAGCACGAGTACAAAGAAGCATAACCCTAGAACTGTTAAACTATCCTGAGTTTAGCTCCTGGGATCTGAATCCTACTCAAAGTCCCAGCCGAAAATGTATGATACCGCACTCTCCAACAGGGTAATGCTGTAACATGCTCTACTGCCTCCCAAACAAGCGCTTCTTGTGGCAAACTTCTTACTGAGAGTGAAAACTCTTTCAAACAATGCTTGGGGCTTATGAGCTTTCTACTCAGTGCCCCGTAGGCTCACTCTGTGAAAAAGAATCTTGCCTAAAAGAGGCCAAATATCACACAACTGAGCTGGTGGGAAATTCAAACTGTTCTAAGGAAAGAAGTCAATCGAGCTGCTGTAGTGAAAGGTAGTGTTCAGAGTGAGATCACCATGTTATGATCTCATGCTGAACATCAGGACTAGGTTTTTTTCTTGGTGATTATGAAACTAGCCTAAGGCCAGCCTGGTGAGAGTCTAAAAAAGATATAGAAGGATGTTTGGAGAACCTGTCTACCAGGGCCCTTATTTCCAAAAAAGTATAGCAAAGGCTGAAAGATGAGAGAAATGAGAGCTGTATTGTTATTTCCAGTACTTTCCCCATCCATCCCAAAAATGTAAGATTTAGCCATACACACAGAATGCACATACTGAATTGGTGAATAAGCACAGGCTACAAACAGACAAGAGGAGAAATTACTGAAGGGGCACAAAACGCCTTGCAGGAATAATAGAATTCGAAAACCAAAAAAAAAAAACCAAACCCAGTCACTGAGACTGTAGAACAATCTGTGGAAGTGCCTTTGCTTAGCACTTTTAAAACTAGATTCCAAAAAAATATTTGAAGAAATACTGCTGAGAAACATCTTGCATTCCTGGGGTTACACTAAAGTAGTGTTGCCTGAAGCATTTCTCATATTTCCATGTTTTCTTATTAATGGTTAAAAGCTGAAAAATATCTTGAAATTAGAGCTGTTTTCAGAAGGAAACCTTCCCAAATTTGTCTTCCTTCGGGTTTAAGTTTTCATTACATTTGTTTCAACTTTTGAAATGACATTTCATTTATCTGTCAGTGGGAAAATTACAAAATTAACTTACAAAGTCAATTTAGAAATGAGTTGGAGATCCAAAATGAAGAATTAAGCGTAAGAGAAATATATAGTTACTAGTTTGTCAGGCATTGGGAGTTTGAGTGGATGCTGAAGGTCAGCCAGGTTTCGGCTCTGTCAGACTAACAACAGAAGTGAGTTTGTATTGAGGACCTTGTGTTAAAAACACCTCCCTTTCAGATATTCAGGGATAGAGACTGTGTCACAATTCATTCACTGTTCTCCCTTCACAGCATGTGAAGTTTCACAAATATCTGGGAAAGGTGTAGGTCTGAAATCAATCCTTACCCAGCTTAGTGTTCCCCAATATTTCTGGTATCTGCTTCAACAATGGCTCTATGAAAAGTCAACCCAAACCACCAAAAGTTGCTTGAGCATTCAGAATCCACAATCATTTTTAAGGATATGGATCCAATGCAAATTTAATGCAAAATGAGGTTGATTATGAACTTACACAGAAATTTGAATGCCAAAACTGGTGGAAAACATGGCCTTTTCACCTGTTTTTCACTTACAGACTTTTACGGCAATTTGATGCCAGGATTCAAAACAAAGCTTGGGCCCTCAAAGAGGCAGAATGACCCCAAGAAAATATTGACTGAGTGTCTGCTGACTCAGACTGCTGAATTTCACACACAGCCTTCCTCAAAAACATGAAGAAGAAAGAGATTGTATTTTGAATTCAAAACTAAATTTTGCTCTTGAACATTACTTTATAATAACGTAACTGCGGAGTTCCATGTTTGTCTCAATGACTTCCAGATCAAATGAGCTCAATTTGCAAGGCAGAAAAATGCCTTTCTTTTTTTTTTAATCATTGCCAGAATTGCAAATTTAGCTTGGGATCTGAGATCCAAGTTTGATTCTTTCTGGCTCATTTATTGGCAGTCATAGGGATTATACAATAACAGTAATGTTGCAATTACAATAGTAAATCTATGCAATTACAATAATAAATAGACGATGGAGCAGCCAGAATAAAGTCCAGTTTTCTTGCCTATAGCTAGTTGGCTTTATGAAGAAAAATAGCACAAACTTCTATTATGGTTTGAAGTCAATGGCGTTTTTTGTCAGCAGAGAATCAAATGCTGTTCAGACACATAGGGACATAAATCTGTTCAGTAAGTCAGTCACTTTTCAGAACACCGCTGCGTAGTTTTGTTACTACTCTTCTGGTGGATTTTTTCTGTGTGGCTCAACCTAGTCCACTGAGTCAGGCCTGTTTGGAAGATTTTTAAAGTGAAGTGACAGGGCAAAGATCTCTTTTTCTCCCTCATAATTACCCTTCCCAGGAATGAGCTTGTGTATCCATTTTAAAGATGCCATTGGCATGAAATACCTTTTGTAGGATTTTGATATACAGTTCAGAAGCTACCTGCATGGGAAAAGGGAGCAGGAGTTTTCTGTGGCTGTGTGTTGAAATCCTCCTAGCTGCGAAAGCAGCGAGTACTGACCTTTGCTCTCTGAACAGTCTTCTGGCATGGAGCTGAGTTTTCCTACTGCTCTTCAGAATTGTAAATAATGTTAGTACACCCTGAATTCAGTGCATGCAGCACTTTACATTACTACTGTGTATCTTAAAATAAACAACATTGCAAGCTGTTTATTTTGGTGTTACTATGTATGCATTTTTTAAACAGTGGTTACTTAAACAAATGTCTCTGTTCCCACAGCACTTAAAAGCTGCTGTTTGCTCATTGTGGTTTTTGGGTTTTGTCACTTTTGTTTTGATTATTTCTGAAAATCACACTTGAGGATACAGAAGACAGGAGTAAGTTGAACTTGATCCAAACAAATGCTTCATGTCACAGCTTTTTCTTTATGCCAGATTTTCCCATGTTCCTAGCAGAAATAATAATTTTGGTCTAGATCAAACTTGCAGATCACCAGTATTACAGATTAGATCAAACTGTCCTCAAATGTGTTTCTGCAGGCCAGTCAGGCCATGCATTTGTTATCAGAATTTGACCCTGAGATAGCAAAATCGTTTTAATGTTAGTACTGATTATTTATTGCTCAGCAAAACAAAAGGTGTGTGGGATAAAAAATTAGGGAATTGAGGGTTTCCATACATTATTTTCTCCTCTCTCACCAGTCTTCATTCATCCACCCTAGAATCCTCAAGCATCACACAAACTTCTGTGGTTGGAAATACTGATAAGAGATTGATATAAAAGCCATTAACAAAGGCATCAACCTTTCTGAACCATATTGCTATAGTTTTGTCATTTTGTAGCTTTTCTCCCTACCCAGGGAAATCAGAGGACACTCGCTGGTCTGTCATAATTCTGCTAAAGTGCTGTGTGCCCTATGCTTCTTTCAGTGTTGGCTCTGCTTTTTCTTATGCTATGTACACTATCCAAAGATCTTGGTGAATTTGGCTAAATCCCAGTGAAAGGAGTAGGAATAAACTTGTTATTTCTCCTTCCATTCATTCTCCCCACCTTTATAAAAAGTGACTATGATAGTGTACGATTGTGATAGTTGTTCTATAGATGCTCTATTCTACCTTGCTGAATTTTCCTAGGTCATTTTCAATTAGCCGTTTTTGCTGGGAAAGAAAATACTATTCTGAGTCTGTGGAATCGTGCCTTAAGGATCTAAGAAGCCAGAGGCTTTCTCTGTGTGGACAGTGCTCCATTATAGAGAACACTGAGGATAGCATAGCAAGGCCACCACCATGTATTTCTTAGCAGAAGCAACTGTGATAGGTTGGGGGTGAGGGGGACGACACTGTTAAAAATAGGTTGTCACTGCCACTCATTTCTGTGTGAAACAGAGTGAATAGGCAGTCATGAAAGTGCTGTGTGGAAAATGCTTAGCAAAAGTGCTCCAACAAACCTGGGAGCTGACACTAAGAGGCATTAGGTACTGAACTAGACCACAGACAGCCCTGGGATCAGAAAGACACGAGCAGAAGCCTTTAGTTTCCTCATGCTTGGACCCATTTGAGAACTGAGCCCAGATTATTCATTTGTAGAACTTGTAAAGGCTGGCTGCCTTTTTGCAATAGAAAGTAATCTCTTAATTCAGCTGATAATTGCCCCATGATTTTAATCAAGCAAGATTCTTGGATAAGGAAAACTAGCGTTTGAGAAAAATTGTGAATGCTGTTCTTTTCCAACTTGTGTTGACTATATACGAGTTTGTTCTCCTTAATTATGGTCTTCAAAGACAAACAGGTTGAAGAGAGTGTTACAGCCTTTGGCACAAATACAGCATATTTCGGTGCTTTGCTGAGCAAGTTGCGTGTTTCTGAGAAAGAAATAAGAAGTTGCTTGTATTTTTTAATGTATTATTTGTTTTTTAATTTGTAGCTCAGCGGGTGTTGATTTTCAACATTTTGTATACACTCCTTTGCCTCTGGACTTCAATACACTGGATAACCCCTGCTCTCTCAGTAGAACTATGTGACAATTAAGGATAAGAGGACCATTAGATACACAACTGGCCAACAGCAAGTATTTGGACTATGTCATTCTGACTCCTGAGAGAGAAGAGTACAATATGCCAGTGTTCTCCAGCCTTCCTATTCACTCCTAACCTTTTCATCTAATTTGCAGAGCTATTCCATTTTGGGTTTGTGTTTTGTTTTCTTTTCACCTGCTGATTATTTTTCTCCTAATCAACCCTACTACAAGTCTTCCAGGTCTTACTCTTCTGCTATTTCTCTCAGTAAAATGTGGATTAAATCTGCTGCAATGTTAATGTATGCATTTAAAATAGTTCTGCATACTTTTTTCAGTGTAAATACTATGCCAACACCCTAAGTTGTGACTGAGATTACTAGCATCATTTACATCTGTAGGTGAACATTCCCCTTCTGAGAGACAGAAGATGGCAGAATGATTAGCGTGTTAAAAATGCTGTTAACAGAAATGAAAACCACTTAGCAGGAGAAAAGTTTTTTGAGAAGGATCAGTTAATAAGAAATATTAAATGAAAGCATTTTAACAAATGTTTTTGTCTTGGTTTTGACTAAATAAAATCTGCTCTATTGGCCAGACCAATGGTCTACTGAGCCAGATAAGGGTCAGCAGCGGGTGGCGATGGGGCCAAGAAATGATGCGAATATAGGATGGTCCCAGAAGGTCCAGTGTGCCCTCCAAGCTTCTGCCTCCAAGAGTTTCTGAGTTGGAAGTTTATGTCCAGACCATAATGTTTAAGGCCCATTGATGCATCTACGTATTTTTGGGGGCCTGCTACGGATCAAGCCATAATTTCATGAGCTACAGTTGGAACAGCTTAGTTTGCTTTTTTATTTGAATGTTTGGGGACATTTATTAGAATATTTTATGATATGGGATGGGGCATTTGAATAAGCTTCATATTTCTTACTGTGTGGACTTAAGTTTCTCTTCTTCCTAAAAGAAGAGAGAGCAAGGATATCAGTTTACTCTTGGTTTAAAATTAAACCTGCTTTTTTCAGCAACAGGAAAAACTTAGCAGCCCTGCAGTTTCCTTAGAAATTTTCATGAAGTGTTGGGAAAATCTTTTCTTCTTCATTTGGAGGGAACCCTGTTTATACCTCTAACACAAGTTCAGGTCTTTTCAGTATCCTGTTCTCCATCACTGTGATCCTGTTCTTCACATGATTGGCTCTGGCAAAATAAAACACTGATCAACCCATGCATTTGATAGTATGCTTTTAAATAAACATCCCCACTGTGTTCTGGTTGAAAGCAGTCATACAGTTTTGACATAACCTAATCACGTGCAAAGCTGAACCTTTAGTAGCTAGTTCTTGCAGATATTTTTTAATTCCTTTTTTGTTTCTCCTTTCTTCTTCACATGGCCCCTTTAGAGCTGCTGGAGGGCGTTGTTGAGAAGTTGCTACCGTTGATACAGTTGCTATTAATCACAGTCTGCCATGTTGTGACGCAGGTTCTAATAACATCCCATTGAGCTGCCGTTGTATGCTGGAGGCTTACCAACAGCACTAGGCCTTTGATATTCATCTCACACCAGGATAAAGAAAATGTAGAGTTAAAAAAAAAAAACCCTGCAAATAGGCAAAGAACAAAAAAAAGGGGAAAACATAGCAAAATCAAAACCAGACACGCTTTCTGTGTGCTGCTTCGTTTACCATGGGAGCAGCAAAGCTATAAATCTCTGCTGTGTTGTTTGAAAATTGAACATGAGGCTGCTAAATTTATCATTCATTCTTTGTTGTTTCTGGGTAGTAGCTGCCTGACTTGGCTGACTTTGGTTTCTATCCCCTCCTCAATAACAATTTTTGTTGCCGTTGTTGTTTCAATACAGTACACATGCAAATCAAAATTTTACTGGATCAAAGAATATTGGAGGATTTAGTAAAGTGCTCATAAAGGGGAGGAGGAACAAATTTGCTGCATGTTACACATCATGCTTCCTTGGCAACTGATTCCCTCACATTCATAATTACAGGAACATAATTTTTAAAAAGCAGCACAGGCAGGGGGAGGGAGAGGGAACACTTCCTTTGGTTAAAGGCATTTGCAATTTTTGAAAAATGGTAGTCTTTGAAAACTAAAAAAAAAAGTTCACCCATATGCACTGTAAAGATTAAACCTGGAGCCTAACAGAACTGTAATCACCTTCTTTTGTTAGCACTTCTTGTCCATGTTGAACTGCAAAGAAAAAAAGGTGGAAAGCAAGCCTGCTACAGATGTGACTAGCTGTGAATATTCATGAATGCCATTGCTCCTCCTTTTCTACTGGCATCCAAGCCATTCTGATCTCCCTCTCCTTCTCTTTTTTCCTCTTCTCCTTTCCATTCCCTCTCCTTCCTTGGGACTGAACAGGACTGCAGTTTTATTTCGCTAACAGCCTAGTATGATACAGTTATCAGCAGCCTCAGAAGCCTTTTATTTCCATTAAAAAAAAAAACAAAGGAAAAAAGAAAAAAAATTGTAATTATCCACAGTTTTATGAATCCACCTCCCCTTAATGTTCATTATTTAAACCAGCAGCAATTACAAGTTCAAAGGGGTTTAGAGGGCCAGCAACCCGCATAATCACTGCCAAATTAAGCGGGACTCATTCGTCACAGAAGAGTACACTCTGAGCAGTGAATCATGCATGCAGTGACAGGCACTGATTTACATAAAGACGAAATCTGTGCCCTCTAGGGCTGAGTGTTACTTTATCTCAGTGGCCTTGTGATATATGCATTTTCTTTTGGTGTTAGGAAGGTTCAGAGACTGATGCTGTCTAATACATGATATTTTATTCTCACTAGCATCACTACTACTGCCACTAAGTCATGTATATGTGTACTTAACTAACAGTAATCCTTACTTCAAGGCACTTGAGTTTTTAAAAGCAAAGTTTTGGCGAGAAACCCCTTTTCTAATCTGTTATGATACTTCTGAACCTCTTGAATTCTGCTTTGTTGTTTGTTTCTTTTTTCCCATAACCTATTTGTAGGTCAAACACTCATTCTTGAAAACAATTACTTGATTCTCGCCCTCACCTTCCACATTGAGTCAACACAGTATTTTTTTGAGACATTGCAAATACTTGTACATGTACAGTATCAGAGGCTGGGACTGCATGTATTACTTTATCCTAGTTTGCTGGCTACCCCAAGACATCTTAAGTCAATGCAGTTATTCCTTACAGTGATAAGCAATAGACTGCATCCATAGAGCCTATCTATACCTCTGACAGCAGAAGAGGAACATTTTCTGTTTGGTAGAAAGGATTCCCTTACCTTTATCATGATACTTTGCCTCTTTGATACTAAACTGTTTAGAGATGCTTTAAGACCGAGTTCTACTCAGTTCATTTACCTACACCCACTGAAGTTACTGTGGTGACTCATGTAGGTGAGGTGAACAGGTCTTGACCCTCCAGGCAGCAAATTAACCAATGCAGGGAGTATCTATACTCTTATACAACAATGAAACTGGAAAAGTAGCTTTTGTGTAATCATTCTTTTCCTTTAGCTGTGTTAACTGCAGCTCTTTCCTCCACTGCAACAAGACTATGGTAAGAACAGTACATACAGTAGTTTGAAATGGTACCTAAATTTCATTCCTTAGGGGTGACTCAACAAAGTTTATTTAGGGATACACCAGCTTCAAATTGTGAGAGATCTCCTTAACATATAAAGACACTTTACCTAGAGGACTTAGATTCTCAGCTGTCGCTAAGACACAGCAGAGTGACCACAAAACATCTAGTTATAGCACCTTGACACAGATGCTGTTTCTACACCAGCTCTGGTGTAGATGAGAGGTAGCTGGAGGTATCAGAAAGCAACAGTGGTCTGATCAGCTCTTCTTTTTTCTTTGACATGCCACTGCACTGGGGACTGTGATGTAGATCTAGCTTTGCTGGCTCTCCTCCCACTGAGTAAGTCCGTGTGTTTTTTGGTCCTGTTAGGCATTTTAATGGTGAGGAAGGTAGCAATATAACAGAGGCTGGCACAGGTGTTCGGTATATGAATGCACGAGCTCATTTTTGTACAATGTCACTTGCATATGAAAGAGATTCATATTGCATGTACAAACCACAGAGGAAAATGTCATTTGCATATGTCATTGCACTGCCTGTGCAAGTGACTGTGCATCTATGATGTCCTCCACAAACACTATGTCCTCTGATGATAAAGAATTTGACTTATTTAGATAAGTATCATATAAACTTTAAGCAAAGCCTCGTCACAGCCTTTTTTAATCTGTATTGGTTAATGCATATTTAGTGAGGACACTGAAGTTCTTATGGGTATAATTTAGGTACCATTTTCTGGTAGTAGTGCATATTACAAGAAAAAAAACCTTTTTATAGCTGGTACATAAAGATTGCACACTGAGTCTGATATGGGTGTAATTTACACCACGGTAAAATCAAATTAAATGCAGAGTTGGGGAAAGGGAAATAATAACATGGACTAACAGTTTTCTGTGACAGTCTGTAAATGAAAGTGGAGCAAAGGTCATATGTGATGATGACAGAGCTGTGTGAATGGACTGGTTTAGGTTAATTCTACTATGCATTATGGATTTCATGAATTGCTGAAGTATATATTAAGATCAATGTTTGCAATATTACATAGCAAATAACCCCTCTTATTTCTACCTTCTTCTTTCTTTTTAATGTATTAAATGCCTGAAAATGTAATGTTACTATTTAAAAGTTGAGAAATTCTTTAATATTACAGTATTTTTTTCAAAGAATGTAGAAAGTGATGTAATGATCAATGAAGGAGAGATGTGAGAATGAAAACCTGTTTGCTATATTTTACTCTTTTGTGCTTTACTGAACCAGAACATTTTAATATGCAGAACTTGGCCTCTAGGAGTGTCTGCCTTTAGATATTTCTGGCTTCCATGTGCTGTCTTTAAATTTCCATGTGTTTATTGTGGTCTGTTACAGAAAAGTGAATTACTGAAATGTTTCAAATTATGTTCCTACAAAAGAGCTCTCCAAAAGGAGTTGAAAAGCCATTACCCACCTAATTTCTCACTTTGAGCTCACTCATCTTCATCAGCAGTTTAAGTTGTCAGATTTTGTTGACCTGGCATTTAAGAACTGCTGCAACAGGACTTGTCATTTGTCAAAGTGCCAAAGCTTTCTGTGCTTCTTTTAGAGTGCAAGAGAGTAAAGTAAGCTTGGTTTGGGCTAGTTTTAGAAAACAGCTTGTTGGCATGCATGGAGTCGGGACACTGGAGCTGCCACATCCATATATCCTCATTTGAAACCTAAAAGACTAACCTTTGGAGCTGGTGGGTTTTAGAGATTGCAAGATCGTGGAATTGCAGGATACTGGGCCTCACGGCTGTTTTCAGCAGAGGTCAGTTCTCCTGGCCTGAGGGAAGGAAGAAAAATGAAAAGAAAATAGCATTTCAATTTGAGATCTATTTACCAGATTTCATGTAACTATGGAATAATTACATTTGTCAAGCATATATCAATGTCACCTCACACTGAGAACAGGTGATGCAGTCTCAGGGAGGTGTAGTAAGTAAGTTTCTACCAAAATCTTTGGAAAACTTGGACATCCTTGCTTTCAGCCCTGCAAACACCTGCACTGTGATGCAGCTGATAGAGTGAGTGTATGTAAATAGTTAATATTTAACAAACATCTTGTTTTCTTTCACTCCCTGTCTTATGCATCAGCTTTCAGATATAACTTATTTTGATTTCTCTGTCTTAGCTATGGATATAGACTGTTGCGAAAGGCTTGGGGGATGTAGTTACTTTAATGATCACATTCTATTTCTCTTTGGTCCAGCCTGTATGAAATCTTGAAGTAGCGTAGAACTAAAGTACCCATCAATGTTCCTTGTATTGGACATGCTTCACATATTGTGGTGAAATTATATGCATCCACATAGCTTGTTAGGGAAAACCTAACATGCCACTGATGTGCAGTGAGGGAGAGTTAATTGTGTAGATGCCCCAAGACTACATCTATGAGCAGAGCACACTGTTGTGGTCATATGAATCTGTCTTGAATAAAAACTACTAAACAGGTTTTCAACCAATAGCCTAAGGTAAAATCCAAGTGTTAATAAACGTGCAGATGAATGAAATCTTTTCTATCAATCATCTTTATCATTTATGAATCTTGGTGCTGTAGATAGAGAGAATGACATCTAGGAAAGATTAAAAATTAAGTTGACATATGTTTTGCCATACCTGATAAGCACATGTTGTGTTTATTAGTGTGGAAGTATTGTGTTGTGCAGTCCAGAAGCATTCCCAGAAGGAAGCATGACTGACCGTCATTTTGTCCCAGGGTAATGGGGCTTCTTTCACCTCCCCTACGCTGCCACCACATGTTGCATTAGCCAGATGCCTTTCCTTTACGTGCAAACATCAGTTCTGCTGTTATGCAGCCTCTTCCAGTGCTGCCTCCCGGTCCAGCAAAGCATCCATGTCCTCTGCCCCTGTACAATGATCACTGGAAGATTTCAGGGGAAGGTCTTCAGTTGGCACAAATGATATAGCTCCATTGAAATCCAGCTTTTGCCAGTATGTGCTTGCTGAATATTTATGGCATATCTAATGTGTAACTTAAGAGCACTGCCTTTTAATGCTGGCATGTTAGGACAAGGCCCCTACTTCTGCTCAATACAGAAATTCTTGATCTGCATTTTCTGAATGCCAGGAAAGGTACCTTTAAAGTGTTGATTTCTGTCTTTACTGAATTTAACTCTGAAGGAATCAGTGCCTGCAGTGCTTAAATAGCAACACTGTTTTCTTTAGTGGCTATGTATACACTCACAGGTGTTCTTATACATTTTTTAATGCACTTTTAGAATCTGTTTTAAACTCAGCTTCAAAAGAAAGTGGGCCCTATGTTAGCACACCACAATGGTCACTGTATGGTGAACAATTATAACTAAGGTTTGTAAAGATCCCTAAACTGGGTGTACATGTATCGGGCTATATCCAGAGCACATACGTGCTCCATTGATTTCTAGCTGAACTCCTTAAGAGTCTGTTATCAGCCAGTAGATTTACAGCAGCTCTGAGAGACCTCCAGTTACATTGTTTAGATTGAGGCTGCTGTAGCCTTTGACAGTTCCTGGAATCAGGGAATGACAAAAGTAGCTTACAGTCACCTTGTCTTCACCATACTCATGCCTTGAGAACAATTTTTGGAACCAATTTTTCTGATATGGAAATCCTTTGATTTCCTCTGACACTGGTTGATGCTTAGGTGACATGTCTAGAAACCAACCATGCAGAACAATTCAGGGTTTGTTTTTTGGCTTATAGCCAGCATTCAGAAATCGAGCTTAAAAAAAATAAATCCATATCATCTAGAAAGAAAGAACATAATACCTTTCCATATGTTAATTCTTGTCATGTTATTTTGCAGTTATAAGTTTTTTGTGTAAATTACCCAAACCATCAGGTTTGGGTTTTGTTGTGGGTTTTTTTGTTTTGTTTGCTTTGTTGGTTTTTTTTTGCTGGTGAATTTTTTTTTTTTTTTTTTTTTTTTTTGGTCTTTGGAATCAGTATCTGTAGTGCCTGTACTAAATAAACTAAAATAATTTTTATAATTTCCTCAGAAAATGGCAAACTTTGTCTTTTAACAGTTAAAAACCTGAAGAAATATTTAAAATTACTTTTGACTGTGCGTTAGCATGAGTGAAAGTCTTTATCTAAAGATTCCACCTGAATTTCTGAAGCACTTAAAATATTACCAGAAAATTGTTTCTGTGGCTTATTATAGAAATAGGTAGACATGTGAATAAACTTTCTGGTGGAGAGGAATACTACACAAAAGGGTTTAAAGATGATTATTAATTTTTCTTTTGCTTTTGGTTCTGCTTCTAAAACCAAGGTTCAATATTAATATGCTGAGGCCAGTGATCATTCCTAAATTTGAGAATCCCTTTCTTGCCTGTTTATTGATTTTAAACCAGCTAGATTTTTAACTGTTGAGTGAATATCAGATAGAGGAGGTCCAGCAATAGTATGACTTCAGTGTCACTACCCTTTCATTTGGTCTTCTAGGCTCATGACCTTCCTTCCGGTTGCAAACCCCGTTTCTGCAATTGAATTTCCGCTAGGTTCGCGACCCCACCTCATAAATGCCATGACCTGAACGGGGTCATGACCCTTTGGGTGGGAGCCGCTGTCCTACATCTTTGTGCTTGACCATTTTGGGATATGAATTCAGAGTAATTTGCTCTGTAAAGGTTTAGAATAGACAAACATCATTTCCACACAGGTGGAAATAAAGCTGACAATAAAATAATTAAAGAAATACAATTTTTGGTTTGGTATTTTTTTGTTTATGTTGAGGAGATTTTTCCTTTTTAGTGTTCTTTCTATGGACTATTCTGAAACTAATTCACAGCTGTACAAATGGTAGTTAGATGTGAATATTTCTCTATGCATGTAGCTTAAATGACTGCTGTTAGCTGTAAGCTATTAGAAATACCTCCATGTGTACTTTTAGAGAAGTTCTATATCTGATAAATCCAAGTCCCTAGGAACAATGTATTGATAACAGATGTTAGCAGTTTGCCTATGCACCTTGCTTAAATTATACGAAGAAAAAAATGTTAGGTCATAAAATCATTAAGGTTCGTTGTGTAATGAGAGGTGCTTTAAGGCTGAGGTCTCCAGGCGACGGATATGACCAGGTGGGACTGGCCCAAGATCTTCAGAGACAGTATAATGTAAGGTGTTGCCATACTGATGAAACATCTGGGATACATACCAAAAAAACCAGCTGCTCAATCAACATAACAGCATTTTACATGCATCATTGGTTGAGGGCTTTTTCCTATACTGAAACATTCACTTTCTTTTCCTAGCCTACATTAGAAGACAACAAACTGGAGTATCTTTGCATGTACTACAAAAGCGTAAATGAAAAGGACTAAGGGTGGTGTAAGAGCTGCAGGGGAAAAACCCCAAAACAACAGGGCAGTACTTACGCTGAACTTAGTGTTGTCAGATCTTCTGCTTTCACCAGAATTGCTTTGGTTTACATTCCTCAGAGCAGTTTAGAAGTTGTTTAGATCTTCAGGAGTTTCCACTCACTTCCTATTGGGAAGGAACAAAGTCAGACCTATGGAAACTATGTGTGCAATTGGCAGAGATTTCAGAATTGGTGTGTCCATTGGTTCACAGGCTAACCTTGACCTGATATATATATATAGTCACACATGTGCAAATCATTAATGGTAATGGGGAGTTTACTGATATGACCCCTCATGCATATCTCATACAAATAAAAAATGTTATACGGTCTTTTGACATGATTTATACATTTAGGATTTGATCCAAGTCCCAAAGAAGCTAATGGAGAGTCGTCTCTGAGAGCTGGAGCCAGCAAAGATAGTTACAAGCTTTCAGTATGGAGAGAGGGTAAGCTTGGATTTTGGCAGGGTTGGTTTTTTTTGGTTTTTTTTAGTTTTTTGTTTAACAGATAAATATTTTAATTAAATTGCCCTTGAAGATTGTCAGAGATGCCTAAAGACTGACATCTCTCTGCTTAAACACCAACAGAGTTGTTCAAAGGAAAGAGGGATCCAAGCCTTTCCACAGGGTGTATCATCAAACCTGTCTTGCAAGTTGTTCAGCTGAAATGCTCTTCAGTGCTTTCGGCTGAGACAGACAACAAATGTGTCAGCAGGAGTGTGGGTAGGGTATGTGAGGCAAACATTTGTGTTCAGGGCCCAGATTTTTAAAACAGCTCATTGAGGGTGGTGAGCACTGTTGAAAAGTGATCCCTTGATATCACAGTTGGTTCTAAACCTCACTATGGGAGCAGATTTGAAATTATTTTCACATAGGTCACTCAGTGCAGCCCTTGAGTGATAGCTTGGCTGATTTGATTCAAATTCAAGTCAGTGTCAGAGCAGAAACATAAAAAGATAAAGACATGTGGACATGCAGTGCAGCATGACGTTAGAATTCGTTTGACAAATTTATAAGATGGCCCCATTTCCAAATATTTATGTAGGAAGTGAATGGGGAAGCTCTTTTTAATGAATGTCTGGATCAGCACTATATCAACATGTAGTATGTTAGATTTCTACAAAGACTATTTTTAATATATTTGTTTAACAGACATATTGCTATTTTGAGGGGAGATTTTTTTTTTTTTTTTGTGAGAAGTAAAGATAAATGTTCCTCTGGATGAAGGGAGAGATGGAAAGTTGTAGTGTTCAGTGTGATAGGTATTAGAGACATAAAACTTGAGATAGGAGTGTAACACTGGAAGTATTTAGATAACTTGTCTTGAAGTTTCTAAGTCATCAAATAAGATAACAAATATCAAATTAAATATTTATACTTCAGTCACATACCACATGCAGTAGCAAGATAGCTCAGTCTTCTATTTTCAAGTTTTTGTTAGGCCAGCAGATGTGTCAGATACTGGATCTCTGAAGCAGTGGCCAGAATTAGATCTACTAAGACTGAACATTTAGGGAGCTATGGCAACAGTATAAGGTTTAAAATACAACCTTTTGTGACAGAAGTAATCCAAGTGGGGTCCTCTGAGACCACTGAGAGACAACAGCAAAATTCCATCAAAAACCAGCTATATTATTTTTGCATATTCAAAAACTAAATACAACTTCAGACTTGCTTGATGTGGTGTTATGACCTCATATACAAACAATAGCTAGGCTCAAAGGACAGTTCACAGATTGCTAAGTGAGGGACTCTGAAGTTAGACAACACCAGATATTTTTTCATTCTCAGTTCCACTCTCTATGTGTCACCTTTGTGGTGAATGAAGCCTGTATCCTTTCACTGGAGGAGAGAGAAAATTGTATGCATTCATATATTAAAGATTGCATCATGATATGTATATACAAGGGGTATTTTCCTTCGGTAGAGAAAAGGCATTTCCCTAGTCCAATAATGTGCTTGCAGCTGATTTTTAGGCCTACTACAGACATCACATGAAAAAAAAAAACAGTGAAATTATAAATCTCATTAGCTTACCTAACTGCAGGAACCACCAACATGTCCTCTTACAATAGCGCAGGAATCGTTTCACTCACCACCCAAATGAAGATACTTCTGTGATGATACCTCTCACTCGCTTAACAAAGCACAAAAGACCACAAAACAACACAGCGCAGAAAGTAAGGCTAAACATGATGACACCCTGCTGAAGCTGCAGGAAGAAATTAGATAGGCAATAGGAAATTGGGGACACTATGATTAACATTGGTATTTTGTAATTTTCTGAAAGTGCTTTGCGGACTTTACAAAGTGAATGATCGTAATCAATAGAATGTTGTCCCTTAACACCTGCTTGGTCAGGTAAAGTAGGAAAAATACTTTTAAAATTTTGTTTGAAAAAAAGAGTTTGAGAAATTCTCCATGTGATTTCCATAAGGCTCAACCTCTGTGTCTCCTACTAAAACCATAATATATAGAAATGCCTAGTAAGTAAGAAAATCAGGTCACATGTTGTTGTTAGGTCTTTGTCCTCCCACAGATTTGTGCAGCACTGAGTGTAATAATGTATTTTGGTTAAAAGCCTTTTTGTTAAAATGGGTAAGAATAATGGATGATCAAGGATGGATTCAGGTGCCTGATTTTAGGCACTATTGAGAGGAAATGTCATGCTGAGTTTCCACCACCACATTGAAAAAGAGAAGAATATTAATAACATTTTTTCTGGACTGGCATGTCATGAATTGAGGAAACTAGGAAATCGACTACAATTGCTCTCTCCTTTCTGCATTGTTCTTCTTCCCTCATAATAAACAGTTTTTCTTAAGTTATCTTTCTTCAGTTTGTTTTGTGGGTCTCAGAAGTATCCGTCAAGCATCTGTAGGAGGCTCAGATGGAACTTCTTCCCCCACCAGCATTTCTGCAAATTCTCCTTTGGCAAATTAATTTTGCCTTGTACCTCCATCCGTCAAAATGTTTTTTCTACCTTCAAAAAGGTTTGTTTCTCAAAAGAATCAGTAATTTCAGAATGAGTAAATTCCCTCCTACTACTTTCATGCAGTTGATGAGAGTTCTAGCAGCACAGATTGTTGTTGGTTTTTGTTGGTTTGGGTTTTTTTAATATAAATAAATAGAAATGAAGTATGATTTTTGGGCATTATTCACCAATGGTGTGCATAAACCAAGTGACTGATGGGAACAAATCACATGATAAGAGATCATGTAGGAATTGTGAATTGATGTCTCAGGATAGAAGATCAATAGAAAGTCTCGTCAGACTGTCAGCATACAGGTCTGCTGACTACAAAGCCTTCTTTTCCACAGCCACCTGGAAGTTCACAGGCTCCATTAACTTCCAAGGGTAGATTATCAAAACAGGTGCATTGTAGTGGCAATAAAGAAATACTCTGAGCAGAAAGTGAAAAAGACTACGGGGAGTCCATGTGAATTGTTTTATCCTCAAATCTCCAGACCTATCAGAAATACCAGATTATTGTTATTATGAAAGACAGAAATTCTGAAATAAAGTGGAAGTATTATTAATGATATAATGATTGCGATAGCAATGGGGAAAAGTAATTTAAACAATTCCGTTAGCTCAAAAAGGCATTAGTATTAGTATAGGACACAAAATCCTGAACTTCCAAACTCCCCTGCAAAGCCCTGGTTTAGCCATAGCTGGGAAAGCTATGATACTGAAGATAGTAAATTGTACCTGTATAGAAAAGCACATCATTCAAACAATTTACTTTGTATGTTATAATTAGCATGTATAACGTACTAATGTATGTTATAATTTTTACCATTTCTATAGTTGTTATGCTTGCCTATTTACATTCCAGTAAATGAAAGTAGCTCCTTTTGTTGCCTTTGTTTTTTACAGAACAAATTTAAATGTAGAAAGTCTGCAGTTGTATATCGGAATCCACAGCACCTATAGAGAGTCTCATTAAAATCCAGATATGGATATGGGAGAGTAAGCCGAAGTCTGTTGGAGGGGGAGCAATATGACTTCATTGCCCTCTATCACCATTCTTTTTTTTGACCGCTTTGCAGTGAATAATCAACTGAACTTGGACGGCATAGAGAAGTTGCTATATAAGCTGCTGAGCTCTACAGCTAGCAGACCTGCCAAGTCTTAAACACTGAGAAAGAGACATTTGTCTGACTTCTCTCACACTGTCCCATGTATTTTCAGAAAACAAGTCATGCACTTGCAGCTTTACTTTTGGGCCCCACCATTTCTGTTCTGCTTCATGAGCCCTTGTGCCAGACAGACCTAAGCAGCCTGATCTGTAATCTGTCAGTCAGCTATAGTCTGGGCCATGGGAAATCATGGAGTGGGGGAGAAACTGCTGCACTGGGCTGCTCTTTAGAAGTGTAAATCCAGCAATCAAAAGGGCCCTGACAGAGACATATCTGAAACATGGACTCTTTGCCATTATGTGAGAGAATATGTGCCTCCCACACAGCTCTTCCCGATCTTCTTGTTCTGCAGTGACCTGACATGTAGGGTTACAAGCACTGGGGCCTTGAAAATTTGAAAGGTCTACAAAGCTGCTATATAGCCAGAAAGAGTATGCTTCTCATATAAATATGACCACAGGTATAGGATTCATTCCTGTGCTTTTAGAATCATAGAAAGTACTAAACCTGACCTCAAGTAAGCGTAAGTAGAATGCAGGCAACCTTCTGCAGCCAGAAGTATGTCCCAAGAGTTAGCTTTGAGACTTCATTTAATTTTCTTGTAAGCAGAGTAATAGTCTCTTTTGCTGTGGTCTAGAGGCGAAATAGTCTTTCTAGGTTAAGTTTCTGGGAGCTCTCATGGATGCTGCTATCCATCACAGTCCTCTGTCATCTCTCCAGCACAGACGATAAGCAGTGGACATAGCACTGAAGATAGCAGAAATAAATTATCGAGCAGCTAATACGGTCATCTAATTTTTTCTGAGTCTGGCTTTATGTCCTTCATTCATGTCCTCTTTTGTGGTGTCTAATGAGTCTTCTGAGCTTAAAATGAATCCTAGCAAAGACAAAATGCAGAGAAATTGCCTAGCTGAGGAAAGCTAGCATTAATGGTATAGCTGAGCAAAAAACTTGGAAATAATTTTACACCTACCCAACTGTAAGTGCCAGAAAAATCTGTGAAGAACAATGCTACAAATATGTTTTTGCTGGTGTGGAATACTGAATTTAGTCAATAGAGATCCTTTACTGAACTTGCCACATTGGAGATAACATTGCAAGGGAACATCCTCTCTTTTGAAAGCATGAGAGACAGTGAAAATACCATAGTACCCAGTGCATTTTGAGCTATGTTTCCTGGAACATATTTTGAGATGTGTTTCCAGGACATACTAGAGACAGTCCAGTGAAGGGCCATGAGGATGATTAAGGGACTTGAGCATCTTACATACAAGGAAAGGCTGAGAGAGCTGGGACTGTTTAGCCTGGAGAAAAAAAGGCTCGGGGGGATCTTCTCAATGTATATGAACACTTGAAGGGAAGACGCAAAAAGGACTGAGCTCTTCCCAGTGGTACCCAGTGACAGGACAAGAGGCAAAAGGCACAAACTGAAACACAGGAAATACTTTGTGAACATTTGCCAAACAATTGTGTTTGGTGAATAACAAGGAAATATTTTTTGAGGGTGGCTGAGCAGTGGCACAGGTTGCTCATGGAGGTTGTGGAGTCTCCATCCATGGAGATATTCAAAAGTCATCCAGGCATGGTTCCGGCCAATCAGCTCTATGTGGTCCTGCATGAGCAGGGTGGTTGGACCAGTTGATCTCCACATGTCACTTCAAACCTCAACCATTCTGTGAATTAAAATACCTTTTCTTGTGTCTTAATTTCATTTCTCATTTTCTCATTCATTATGCTTTACTTTGGGGGGTGGTGTTGATGTTTGGTGGTTTAGTGGTTTTTTAACCTATGTGCTAGAAGTAACTAATTTCATTTCAGAAAGGAAGCACCATAGCTCTTCTTAGAAAACACCTAATTGCTGCATAATCTGTAGGCTTAGAAGAGCTCAGCAGATTCTTCAGGAAGGAGCACTGCCTCACTTTAATGTTAGTACATTGCTTTCAAGAAACCAAGAGAAGGTCTGCCTCCCATCACAGCAACATAAGCTAAGCTGTAAATGCAAAAATAACATATGGCATTTGGAATCCCTTGCCAGCAATAGTCCAGGTATTCTGCAGCATTCCAGTGAATGCAGAGGTACTGGGGAAAATGGGAATTTTGGGTAGCAGTTACCCCAAAAGCTGTGCAGTTGGTGACAGCTAGAGAGAAGTATTGGAGAGGTAGTTGTAGAGACAGATAGGAAAGGATGCCAGCTGGATTTCTGAAAGACCTATTTACTGCTGAACCTATTTACTGCTGCCTTTACCTGGCAGCTTTCTGAAAAGACTGTCATAGCTTTGGGCAAGGGAGGCTGTGGAGGAAAGCAGCTATTGAAAAATCACCTGGTCCAAAGGTGAGGAGGTTGAAGTCTGAAATGTCCTACGTGTGCATATATCATGTCCAGAGGTGTGTGCTATCAGCCATCAAGAGCAAGGGAGTGCAAAGCAGAGTATGGTACTTTCTTCTCTATAGCTTGCATCTTTAATTAGCCTAAATGTTAGGGCAAATCAGCAAAGGCTGATAGAACCAAGCAGTACCAAACAAGCTTTACCTCTTTCAAGTCATATAGCACATAGGAAAATCCATCAGGGTTAAGTCCCAAGCAGTCCTATTTAAAAGTTCTAGATTTTTCCATCCAGACATTTCATCGCTTTGCTCACATAGACTTCCAAAGAATTTATCCTGAGGGGCTATTTCTTCTTGCATTGCAGTTACAAGGCATTAGTTCATGCACTGCCGGTATGTCAAAATGTGTAGCTGATAACTTGGTTACATCATTAGTTATTCCTACCTCAGGTGGAAAAAAAAAAGCTGTCTTAGAGTGCTGCTCAATGTGCATGTTCTGCAGATTCTCACCGAGGGAGCTGTGGTTACCTCAGCCTGATGATTGCTCTGCATTCTTCCGATGTAGACACCAAGAGCTGTTGAAAATAATTGAGACGCTTGTCAACAGAGTGGGAGACTGGACTTCATCAAAACTGTTTTAGTCTCCAGGACTGATGACCTTTTGATGGAGTTTGTTTTAGTTAGGAATTAAGTGTCCAATCCTGTACAGTGTGAAGCGTCCTCTCTGAGGTACCGAGTATCCCTATTTTCTCTTTCAGCCTCTCTGGTGCTAAGCATCTCTGTCAAGGCACTGAGAGCTTTGCAGAATAGGGCTTCAAACTGCTTTTGAAAAGAGAAACGAGGTTTTCACTTCTGTTTTTTTTTAACAATGAATTTAAATTTGAAATACAGAATTATTATGAGTAATCCTCTCTTCATCAAGAATGCAACCTATGAAGGAAACTCATTTAACAGATCCAAATCAAAATCACTTCGTTAGCCAGAATGGGGGTTATGAAGGCAGGTACTTAAATGCAGGGTAAATCCGTACATCTCATTTTGCAGAAAAGAAATTCCAAAAAAGAGTGCAATTCCCTATTTGTCCTCTGCTATTCATATAGTGTTATAATAATAACTATAATGCCTAATGAAAAATATAAGGTTTCTAACTTGTTATATGTTTCCAATTTTTTTTTTTTTTTTTTTATTGCTGTAAACTGAGCCTGCTGATGAACGGCCTCTAGGGATAAGACAGTATCACCCTTGTTTCTTGTTCAGCCTTGCTGAACAAAAAAAAAAAAGCAGAAAGCTAATGAAAGAAAAGAACGTAATGGCCTTGCAAACCAGGTAAAAGGTTCAGGAGAGTTCAGAGGTCAATTGATTTCTAATCTTACTTTATGTTTTATTTCAATCAAAAAAACACAAACCAAAACAAAAACACTCCAGTGTCATAATGCAAACGTACATGTGGCAAAACCATCCTGGTTTTATATTGTCTTTGGAAAGCAAGTGTAAAACCTCTCACAGCAAAGGAACACTATATTCATGCAAAGTGCAACAGTGAGTGTTCTAAACAATTTGAAAAATTCTTCTGTTTAGCTATGTGAATATGTATGGTAATATATCAGCATATATATGCACACACAAATAAATTTCAAGGTGGAAATATTTAATTAACCTGTCTGTAAGCATAAACAACAAATCTGCACTGAATATGTTATCAATTAATTTACTGAAAATTGCACTGTTGACCATTTCTTTACTGCACTATCTCAGCATGGAGAAGGGAGAGATATTAGTGGCATCACTGTAGAGCAATGAGATTTCTGTAAGTCGTGATCTGCTGGCATGTAATAACTCGATCTGCTTCATGCAGACAAAATATATTAAAAGTATGGACGAGTGAAGTTTGTGCCCCAGGGAGAAGGCAAGATAATGCATTGAAATTGTTCAGAGGTAGTTAGATGCCTAATGGTCTAATATGTGAGCTATGTGAGGTCTGGGGTCTGGTTCTCATAAATTCTGGCTAGACTGATCCTGTAATTTCAAGCAAAGGATAAAAGCGTTAACCAGAGTCATCAGTGTTCAAGGTCCATGATGCTGGATATTATTCATGTAAAGATTCAAGAAAAACACTAAAAGGAAAGCTTTGGAGCATATGTGTTTGTATGTGACAATATGCATATATATAAATATATGTGCTATATTCTACATGTGTGTGTATGCATGCACATATGTGTGCAGAGGTATGCACACAGTAAAGGTGTACATTAGCATATGCAAAGTTACACAGAAATCATGCTGACAACTTGAACATTCCAAATAAGGGCTTTTTGCTGTGTGGTTTTGTGGTGGTTTTGTTGGTTTTTTTTAATCTGGTTAGCAAGTTAATCTATTGAAAGACGAAATGCTAGATCTCATTTTACTACTGCTACTTTGTAATATACATTTTATATGAATAACATTTTTACACTTGGCATCTACAATTTTTTTTAAGACAACTTGTGTTAATACATATTAGCAAAGCTTGCTTATGATTACAGCAAAACGTTGTTAATGCAATACTGATACACTTGTTTTCTCACTTTATACAGCAACTCTGAGCATATTAAACAGTGAGGTCACTCCAGTGGCTGAATAGTTGCTGCTAGAATTGTGTATTATGATTCCTGACAAGTGCATGAATGTTGCATAATGTTGCCTTAATTCACGCTTATAATTTTGCATCATCACTGCACACTAATCAAGAATTTGCTGTCTCAAAAGCCCTATAGTTGTAGAATTGAAGCGAAATGGCAAGAGCAAATCATAGAAGCTATCCCTCATCCACAACTTGCACGACACAGCATAGATAATACAAATATGCTGGACTCCATAGATTTAATTTAACCTTACTGTTTCCTTAAGAGGTGTTTAAGTTCTATTTGTCCTATGGCTTTCTAGTATTATAAAATGTAGTCATTCTATGACTGTAAAGTGATCACCTGGACATTACCATGGATTTCTGTAAGTCTTTGAATGGGAATGGAAAGAATCTCATGTGCACCATACAGAATGACCTCTCACCATCCCCATGGGCTCTGATTTTCTTCTCTGGACTCCAAAGAGTCAGATCCTGGGATTGAAAAAATCATATGGTGGCAGAAGGATTCTTATCTCTTTCTTGATAAGATGGTCATCTTCTCTTTTTCTAAGTACATCCTGATATAAGAACTCTGAGTTTTTGTCTTTATGAATGTGCATGATTTGCAAACATTTTTAGCACCTGAGCTGAATATCATTTTGCCTTGATACATTTTAAATTTAAACAGAGGACAAGATAGGAAGGCAAATCAACAAAGAAAGTTGTTATGTTACTTTCAAATATTTTTCTTTGTCTGTGATATATTCCTGTTTGCTCTTTTCTTGTTCTGTAATGAAGTATTCCCTTGATCAACTCATATAACGACCTCCACATTCTTTGACACCAGAAGGCTATCTGCATAGCATGAGGCCTTCTTAGATGCACAGAAGACTGAGAGGGAGTTGAAAGGGGCTAGAGGAAGAGCATTGTGTGTTGCAGCGCCCCCTCAGAATTTGATTAGGTGCATTTGGAGGGTATGATCTGTTTCTGCAGTGTTGTCACCTCCATGCCAGGTTTGCAGAAGAAAGTACTAGGACAGTGGGTCCAGTGGGAAGGGAGCTGGAGCTGTTCTGGTTCTATGCAACTCTGGACACTTCAGAGTCCTGTTAACACTGCTGCTTCTGAGCTGGTGCTTTCCATGGTTTTCTGAGCACAGTTATGCACTATTTTGAGCTTAAAATGCTACATTTGTAGCATTTTGTACATTTCGTTGGCTCTCCTGGAGACTTAGTCTGGTTCAAAATCTGTACTTTTTGAAAAGAGCACTGCTTTTAGCATAACTAAATGTAGCTTTCTATGTAAGATTTCCACATGCATTTTCAATTATTATTTTGCAAATTACAGATTTTTGTCAACCCCTAATTACAGGGCAGTAATACACCCATGTCTGTTGGACTGATTCATTTGGATGATTCTTCTGACAAAAGTGGAGCTCATCTGGCAGGTTTATAGGGCCAAACTTTCCAAAACTGCCTCTAATTTTGAGCTCCTCAACTCAAAACTCTGATTTGCACATGCAAAGATCATAAACATATGCAAACTCTACAGTTCTATGTGTGACTACTTGACTTGTGAGAACAAATTAGTTAGGATTGTACCACCTGCAAATTAGAGGTCAGATTAATATCTCTTGAATAAACTGCCCTTCGAAATTCTAGTAATAAGTTTTATAGAGCAATTGCAAACCATCTAGAGCTGCTTTTCAGTAATTAAATGAGTTATTGAGTGGAAAATTGGCAGACTAATGAGTAATTTGAGACACTAAAAACTCAGCTTGCATTGGCAGGATTATGTAAGGTTTAGATATTTTCAGAAAATGTTGTAAAAGCTCACACAGTTGACCCAAAATCAAATATGCTTGACAACATTAATGTATTTTTTCCCATATGACCTTTTAAAACCTATTAGCTTCCCAAAATGCGAGATGAAACATAGATGTTAAGTATAAAATAACAAACCCAGAGCCTCATGCTAGTTCCAAGATCAGAGGTATTTTTGTGTTGTCTTCTTTCTGTCCGTCTAATTTACTCTAAGGAGAGCAGAGACTGTACTGCAATGTAAAGGGGTATCAGAATTCCTTTACGTTCCAGTGTTTTGCCTCCTCCAGGGAATGGATCAGACAGACAGCGCACAGGGACACCATGACCTGTGAATACTCACAAACCAAAACACAGCTGGCAGGTCTAATTTTAGGTTCTTTAGCCTTGATCATGTCCCTTTAATGTATTGAGTGGAAAAAGAAAGGCGTTTAAAGTACAGGAAACATCACAGAAGTCCAGTTCCAAATTCCTCTTTAAATAGAGCCTCTACATTGATGTGTTTTTTCTAGATTTTGGTTTTGTTTAATTTTTGTGTGATTTTTTTTTGTTTGTTTTAATGAATGTGAAATTTGCCAGGTCAATAGCCCTGGAGACAGAAGTACCCTATCAGCAGAAAAGTTACTGCAATAAGAAGTGGCAATTTGCATTTCCTACACTTACTTGCTGGTGTGCCAGAGCTCTGACCTAAAGGGACCACCTTTAAGACTGAGAATGTAGTTTAGTTTCCATACCTCATTCATAGCCTTGTCTTAGATAAATGGAGAAACAATAGGATTTATTTTTATTTTCTATTGAATCTAATGGGAGGAAGATGGGGCCTCCAACCTTGAAATTTCTTAGTATCTTTTTTTTTTTTTTTTGGTATGAATTTTTATATTTTTTTCCAAGATGCTAAAAAAGCTGGAGATTTCCATGCAGACATGTGATGGAGAGTCTGCAGGAATTACCAAACTGCACTTTTAAAAGCGACATTTTGTTACTTCTCCTACAATGTACAATATTCAAACTGTCTTCTATAGGAGGTAGTTTTTATCCCCAGGTGTCAAAAAGATTATGTTTCTAGGGAAAAAGTAGTGTATTTCAGTGAAGGCGGCTTTCTGTCAGACATATAGACAATTTTGAGGGAATGTCATGGCTAAAAAGTTAATTCAGCGTTTTACCAGAATATGATACTGACCTGGCACTTTTAATTACCAAAACTGTATAAAAACTTTTACAAAAGTTTTCTTTGGAAAAAATAAATCTGATAAAACTATTGTTCCATTTGTGACAATTTTTCATTCCTTAGTTTTCTCTTTTTCATGTAGTTTGAGAGATCTGCTTGCAGGTTTATTTGTTTGTTTTTAAATTGTTAATATCTCAGTTAAGTAAGTGTCTTGTTTTCTTGGTTAGTTTGTGTTTCCTTCATTTTTCTGGAATTCCTCAAAATGTAGGTGTATGAAAAGCAGAGTATTCAGAGTGAACAAACTAATTTACAGCGTTGATCCCATCTTGTAAGCATACCAGCCCTGGAGAGAAATAAAACCTAAACAGCCACTTTGCTATCAGCTTGCATATCCCACAAGGTCTGAAACTTGAGAACATTTTGCTGTGCATTACTGCGTTACCCTGTCTTACTTATGACCCACAAGTTGATCCCAGCAGTAAACTCTTCAGTTCTGTCAAACCTTTCATTCCTAGTCTAATGGATTCTTTCCTATGATCAGATGCCACCCAGTCTTTCAGTAAGGAAGTCAGAAAGACTTTCCCAGAACCCATTTTATAAGCCCAACCTAGAATCCAGAAAAATAGGTGAAAATCAAATGCTATGTGACTTTATTCAGAGTGTCCAGCCAGTCCAATCCACCAAAATTAAAACTTACTACATGTTTTCCTTGACATTTTCAGATCAGTTAGGCCATTTCAGGTGATGGTAATCTTTGAGTGTTTGGGAGTTCATACAGGTAGAAGACAGATAGAGAGGCCAGAAACTTTGCAGGCTTATGGAGTGGGTAGATACAGAAATCTCAGCTTTTAAACTTTTCGAGTTGTCATGAACTGCAAAAAAGGAATACTGTAATTTTGCAAAATGCACTTGTATTGGGTTTCTTGATCTCTATTTTCTCTTTCCCTTAATAGAAAACCTCAGTTTATGCATATGGTCAGATTAAATCCTATGGTCAGATTAGAGGACTTCAATTAATACTGCTTAGTGATCTATGAAATGCAGTGCAAGGCAAGCACTACCTCCAAGACAAAGTAGTGTTTTAGACTTTTAAAGTAATAGTATTCTACTTATTGATTGAAAATTATCCAATGTCAAGAAGTATCTTAACTGCTTTGACTACTTACGTTAATTGACATTTGCTCTGCCCTATAGAGCCAGGCTCCTGTTAGAGACCCTGGGTTAGCAAACTCTTGTTCAGAGTCAAACCTAGTGAGCAGCTGATGGAAAAGCAGGGAAAGCAGATAGAGAAAACTGTATCAGTTTGCAAAAATTATATTATGTTAGACAAACAAGCTAAATCTTTTGTAAAGCTTAGATGTATTATATAGATATAGTCAAACAAAAAATACTTGATTCAATTAAAAGGTCCTACAAGTATCTAACATATTACATAATTTCAGTACATATTTAACGAGCTCTATTTTAAACTACTTTTCTTAAAATCAAAGGCCAAAATCTAAAGAAACTGCCAATCTTAGGATTTTAAACGTTTAATTTCTGATCCTGAGATACAGCGTGTACTGATAACTGCAGAATAGCAGCATAGGCTCAGTCTCAATGTCCTGTTTAGGAACTTTAGGAGACAGCTAAAATCTCAAGAAAAATTTCAGGCAAAATAGAGCAGGGGAAAGAAAGAAAAGAAAAGGGGGGGAGCATGGTGCATATTATTTAACAGCGTTAAATAATTCTAGAGACCTTTTCTTTGAACAGCTTTAGTGCTCCCATTTGTGAGTGGGGGGGGGTGTTTGAAATTTGGCAGGTGAATGTTAGGAGTATGCTTTTGCATCCCTTATAAAAATGTAACAATTGGCCACGCTTTAAGTTTTAGTAAAAAATTACTGTTCACAGATGCTTATTGAAGACTTGCTGGGTTTTGATAACTAAGCCTTCAGAAATTCTGTCTTAAATAGTCTTAATTGTGAATTCCACACCACCTCATTCTGGTGAGACTGCAATCATGCTGTAGAGTAACTGCACATACTGCAAGGAACTGCAAGGCTGTTTCAAAGTGCCTGAGATGAGAATCATCATAGCTGGACATCAAAACAATGAACCATTATCCCAAACCTAGTATTTCTTCTGATATCTAGGTCTGTGGTGGAGGAAGCTGCCAGATCTAAATGTAGAGAGGACCAAAACTGTCCAAGACAGAAAAACATAGTTTGTGTCGCAGCGAGATATCACAAAGCAAAGGAGGAGATGAAAAGGGGTCTAGCTGAGTAAGGAGGCTGGCATTACACTGGGAATTAAGGAGACTCTGACTGTAAAGGAATGGAGCTGGAGCACTGGGAGGTGACAGAGAATTAAATGGGCTAGGAATGGACTGCAAGGAAGCAGCTGCTCGGACTTGGGCTCTGGGACTTGAGTGTGATGAGGGAAATGATGAAGAAAGAAGAAACATTGGGGCCAGTGAGGTGGATGATGGTGGCTGGATGAAGAGCTGGGGCCTGTCTTAGTTACCATTTCGCTGCAAAGAGGAGCCTCACACTAACGCATTCTTTTGAAGGCTTTTTAAAGACATAGGAGGCAAACACTGAAAGAAAAATGCCAGCCAGCTTTACATTACTCCCCTGTGATCCTTTTTGTTACAAAGGTGTGGGATGTGAAGGATGCATGTGTCAGCACCCTGTGCTTCCCTGGCCTAGGAAGGTTGACAGCAATGGAGAAGAACTGCTTCAGAGGAAGTCCTGCTTGGAGCTGGAGCAGCGCATGCTCCCTTGTTCCGTGGGGGGTACTGCAGATGCCAGCATGTACAGGCTGGAGCATATTCAGTGCAGATGGAGTCTTTGAAGAATTTAGCTGACAAACTCTTAAATGTCTTTACTGAACTAGTGCTAATTGAAAATTTTCAAAGGTTTATAGCTTGGCCAAATGTGGGTGGATTTTCAAAGAGATGGCAAAAGGCACATCCCCAAGAGCAGGGCCATCCCTTCTCCAAATGTTATGCTTCTGTTCCAAAGCACACTCTCTTCAATTAAATATAGCGAGAAACAACATACCAATATTTTTCTTTAATTTAATTTTCGGAAATGGCTGAATCATTTTTGCTAAAACTTTCCAAAATAATTGAGGCTTGGGCAAATATTCTGCAGAGTAAATACGAATTTGGAAAGCGAAGTTTAGCAAGCGCAAATACTGTTTTACAAGAGGAATACCTGTTCTGCCTATAATAAACTGAAAGGGCAAATTTTAGAGTCACTTACCAGAAACTAGGAAGAAAGGGACTGGAAGTAGGTTACTGCAGATTTTCAGCAGTGCTCATGAGGCCAGAATTTGTCTTTAAATGCACACCTCATATTGATTGAAATGCTTACACAGGTTAATTCAGTGCAGATGTTACTAGTGAGTGATTTGCCTGTATGGAAAGTTTACTTTTGTGATGTTGCCAAATATAGTGAAGCTTTGGCAGTTACATAGTGATAGCAAATCACCAAGTCACATAAATTAAAGTTGCCTCAGGGCAGCTTTAATTTGTGTACCTAACTTGTTCAAAATATTTCTAAACTTTGCATTGTAGAGTCAGCATGGTGTACTCATTCAAAGTATGCCTCATCTTCTCTCTCCTCACCCTTGGAAGTGTTACTAACTTCTCTTTTTCCATAAAATACTGACCAAGCGTCCCTCTGCATTGTCAAAAATTCCAGTAGGCAAATACTGGCTTTGCATCCATGTTTACAAAAGAGCTACATCACCATTTTTCTATTGGGCTTGGACAAACCTAACTAACACAAATTCTAACCATCTGTATTAAAGCAATGATGCACACTGTTGAGACTGCTGGAGAAACATTGCTTTCTGACCTACAGCTAGAATACTTACCTTTACATCCCATCCCCCACTCTTTTTCTACAGAAATGGTGGATAAGACATTTCCCTTAGGGAGGATTTAAAAGCATTTTATATTATGATAGCTAACATGTAGGCTGTGAAGATGAATAAATGAAAGCCTACTTTCACAAAATAAAACTTACTTTTCTCTGAGTAGAGAGTTCCAGATGAGAACAGGCATCAACATGATTGAATTTGCACAGTAACTTCTGCATTACTCACCAAACTCAGGTGATGGGGAGCAAAGGACACTTCTGCATATCGAATGCCACAGACATAAATCCAAGATCCTTGAATTACAGTCTGGACCACCACAGGTGTGCCTGAAGTTGACAAATGCTTGGTGTGTCCACTGGCATCCCAGAAAACTGGCAACAGCAATTGACCTCAGAAACTAGAGGAAGTGACCATAGTATAACCTGTTGGAAGTAGTAGTTGTCCCAATTTCTATGCTATCAGTTTCTTTCATCTGACAAACCAGAATGAGGGAGGCGCTCCACCAGTTCCTGTCAGCAGTATGTTACCATCACAGGTGGAATCGGAAAAATTATTTGGGAAACTGGTAGAAGCTTAGAAGAGAGATACGTAGAAGCAATCAGTGAAGAGTTACAGGCGAGTATGGATTTTGTATTCAGTTAATTGAATGATTCCTAAAATTGTGCCATTTGCATGCTAGAAAGTACCAGTAGGAACGTCCAGCCTCGGCTTTGCGTGGGGAGCTGTACGTGATACAAAAGTCTTGTCTGGAGTTTAGAGAATATGTTAAGCTTTCATAGATGGACTCTGGGAGCTCTTCCTGTTCCAGTCTGTGTTGTGCTAATAGTCCTTAATCCTTACAGAAGATTACATGTTAGGGGGAAGGAGCTGTAATTCGTTTTGATTTCTGTAGCAGAAAAATCTTGCCCATACAGACTTAAGTATATTACTAACCTTACGAAAGGATATGTGAGGTAACTGTAAGAAGTCTGTCTCAAAGAAAGGTTCCTTACAGTTGCTCAGAAGGTAGTACAGCTTAAGGTATTTTATACCAGCCTATAACGCACTAGATTTAAACTGGTGTGCAGTGAAACATTTAAATACACTATAGCAAATGAAATATGGTCCAATAGGTTTTTTATGGTCCGGCTATGCTTTTTCTTTTCAATCACTAGCCTGGGGCGAACAAGTTGGTTTTAAAATGTCTATTTTAGCTATGCTTTTATCACCTCTGTCTTTTAGGAAGTTTGATTTCTTTTTTCATTTCTTCTCTTTGATAAAAAAGAGCTGAGATCTCTGAATGGGTTATTTATCTCTTATGTTTAATCTATTTATCTGTCAATGGACATGTTGCTTTAGAAGTGTTTTATATTACTAATTAATTTTATTTCACATATTGTACTCCATGTTAACACATTTTCTATTATACACTATAATGTGATACAGGGCCCTCCCTCAGCAATTTTACCTTAAAGCTTTAATTGCTTTCCTCTAAGCCTCAGCTCCTGTTTGATTTATCTGATTTCTTTATATAAAGATTCCCTGGTTTACAACGTGTACACTAGTCATTAAATTGGTGTTGATGTTTATCTAGCAAACTTATCAATCGGTGATAGTACACCTCCCTTTATGAATTTATGACTGGGCAATAAAGAGAAGTGTCAGAAGTCCTGCTGTCTCTGTTGGGTCACTCTGTTAGTTTATGCTTAGTAGGACAATTGAGCACTTCCACTCACTTACTTACACAGTGAATCAAAGGATTGATGCCTGCAGTCAAAATCTGTTATGAATTTCTATCCATGAGCTGATTTTTTTTTCCCTTTTTTGAGGGGAAAAGGTGAATAGATTGGAGACAAGGAAAGGGGTAAGACAGCTTGAGAATGTTTGAAGGCATTGTGGACTTCATCTGAGATATGTTGTTGTTTACATAATGGAAAAGCTGAACCAAAATGACAGATCCCCAAGCTATGTGAAGTTCAGAGCATGGATCCAAGTATTGCAGCTTGAATTCTCTCTGGCTCTTAAGAACCTAAATGTAAATATCACATATTAAAATGCATGAAAATGAATGATAGTAAATAATCAATGTAGAGTGGGAAATCTGGTCCTTTGATCTGTCAGATTTCATCACATAACACAAGCATAAGGACATATGGTATTTTAAAGTTGCATTTGAAGGGATGCCTACGCTGACTTTTATCCTTATTTACAAATAGTCAGCAATAAAGGCTGTAATCTTGCAGATAACACTATGGATGTGCATAAGTCTTCTTGCACAGAGTTCATTTTAGGATTGAGATATGATTAATATAGCTAGGAAACATTTGGAAAATGCACGCGCGCTTTTGAATGCATGAAGTGAGCCCAATATTACAGCTCTTAAGCAAAGAGTAGGTAGATATATTTATCTCTACAGGTTTGTTTCACATCCAGAGGTCTGTAGAAACCTCTTCATTTGCAATTTCATTGTTACATTTACTTCCCACTCATTAAAGTTCCATCCCATTCTCCTTACGTATGGATGACGTCCATTGGCTTCAGTGAGAACTAATTGCACATGAAGCAAAAGGATTCAAATTAGGATTACCAAGATATGACCACGTGGAAAAGGAAGCATGAAATATTCTAATTCTTTTTAGATGCAAAGTAACTTATGAACAAAACCCATTGTGGCTGATTCTCACAAGCTTAAAGTATTGTGAAAGAAAAATTAAAATGGGCAAGGCTAATTAATTTGCTAAAATCCATTGTTAATGCAGTGTTTTCAGTTCTCCTGAATGCTGCTCTCATGACATTTCGTGTCTTTCTAAAGAACTGTCTCAGCTGTAAACATCTTCTTTTCTTTCCTCTGAGAATCTAAACTTCCATTTAAAGAAGTAAATTCCTAGACCTCATGATTAAATAGAAAGTTTAGAAGTCAGACTTACATGCTGCTTAGACATTAAAGGTGAATAAAAATCAGCCTGTATTATTTTTAAAGTCCTTTTCTAAAGCTTCATGATTTTTTAATTTTTTGAACTCTGGTGTTGGATTGTTTTGGATGTGAGGAGGGGTAAGAAGGAAAGAGCTTTTTTGGCTTTTCAATAGTTGGGATTAACAAGGAATGAGTGGCTGCATGGCTATTCTAAAGCCTTTTTATAAACTGTTTCATGTATATTGGAAGAGATAGTATAAACTGGCAAATTGCTGCTGTATGAAATAGTAATCAAAAGATGTGACAAAAGCTGCAAGCTTTCTGGACCGACTCTGGCAGGGCTTATACCTTCAAGGGGTTATTGAAAAGCAGTTCTTTAAAGCTCTGTGCAAGGAGGTTGAGCCACCCAGGACCTCGGCACACGAGAACTTGTCCCCAACAGTGGTGTTTGCTGTTGTGAAGAGCTCCGTTGACTTTGACTGATGAAGGCGCTGCTCCTCACAGGGCAAGCTCACAGTATTGGGCCCTTGGATGATACATGTAGGACTCTGGAAGACCAGCTTTTACTGCTCATATGTTTGGCAGGCAGATTTGATAATCAGTGCTGTTCTAGAACCTTACACCATCTCAGTGAATATAAATTGATGGTGTAAAGCAAATGGGCAACTGGCAGGAAGCCAAACACGGAGGGGAGAGAAGATGGTTTATTGTTGAGGGGGCAGCCCGGTGTTCTACAGCAGAGCTTTCTGTTCACAACAGCTCTGCAGAACTGCTGAGTTCGAGTGTGGCCTCTGAAGTGTATGAAATAATAACAGTTTTATTTCTCCTGACACAAGCACGGAAGCTGTTTGCTGCCACCTCAGAACTGTTACCCTGCAATGCAAAAGTACCAACAAGGCAGGCTGGATGCAATGTTATTATAAACAGTGCCGCAGTAAACTTCAGGAAAAGCCCATTATACGGTGATAGCCTGTTTGTCAGGAGAAAAGTTCACTAATATATATGGAAGCAGAGCTCCTCATTCGCTGATATGTCTGTGACTATTTTGTTGCACTTTTACCTTTATTTACTGTGCAGGTGCTGCTGAGAATAATGTTAGAAAACAAAAAAATGCAGGAGGCCACGTACTTAGTCAGTTTAAATTGGCAGAGAAATGGTGTCATTAAAGGCAGTTGATATTATGGTCTATTGTTTATTATTGCTTTTTAATATTTTAGGATTTTGGGGGGGTATGGAAAGAAGCGTGTTTTCTCAGTGGTTGTTGTTTTATTACTGTAAATCACTCAATGAAAGGTGTATTTTTTAAAAAAACGATGAATGAAGATGGCAGGAAAAAAATGAACATATGTACACGATAGAATTAAATTCTATTTTAACTCTAATTTGTGCTCATATGCAATCAGTTACAGTGATATGAGCTGAGAATTTCAATGAGGCCCCAGGGAGTTTGACACCCATTTCTTTTGTTTTGATGGGATTAGCACCCCTAAACCTAAAACTTCTTTGAAAATCAGCCATAATGTCAGTCCCTCCAAAGTGTCCTAATTCTTTCTGCTTGTTTGTTTAATTATTCCAGGAATTGTCCTGCGCTCAACATAAATGCAACTACTACCTTATATGTAGGAAAAATATCATCATTCATTCATCAATTGTAGATCTTAAATGCCTTTCTTACAAAAATAGAGGATTTTGGCTATGCTCCCTCTTAAAAATCTAATTGCTGATGAGGATATATTTTCTCGATGCAGAAACTTACTGCTTTTCCTGTAAGCTCCTCCCTATGTTCTGTTGTCAGTTATACACTTTTTCCTCCCATATGACTTTAGGTCAGGCACTAGGTATTTCCAGGCCTCTCTTTCTTCACCCTAAACCAGCCTTTTTTCTTGCTTGCTTTCTTTTTCCAGGGAATGATGTAGTAAGGTTTCATCCTTAACATTCATGAAGCAATTTGAGATCCCTGTCTAGAAAGTATTCTAAATACACAAAAATATTATTTTAAATTATTGTAATTCTTAACCTTAATTTACTGGCAAGTTGCTCAAGCTAACAGATGAAAATGGCACAAGATTTTTGTAACGTTACAGAGCACTTTGAAACTTTTCTTCTGAATTCCCACAGAATCTGAAAAATTTTAAAACCTGTAAAAGAGATCTGCCAACTTCACCATTATGTACTATCAAAAAGTGTAATAAGAGAATGAATCAAGCTTGGCTGCTTCTTTCTTTTAATTAATAAAAAGTAAGCCAACTTGTTAGCATTTTGTTGAGGAAATCATTGTTTGTAAAAAGCAGGTACATTATGCAAATCAAGTGATTTACTGAGAGTCAGTTCTTACTTCCAATAACTAGATGAGCCAACTCAACTGTGGCTAGAAAGCCAAGAAAACAGCATATAGATTACTCAAAACTTTTGTTCCTGCATTATTTAAAAGAGATGTAAATTGCACCATTTTAGTATTGCTTATGAGTAAAGGCCCAAATCTTGCTTCTTCACTCCTATTTAAGATACAGGGTTAAAAAAATAGAGCTCTAAAATAAAATAGATATCCATATTTGAATTTGTAGCTGCTTCTTATCATGTAATAAAGTGTGTGATAGCTTTCGGTGATTGCAGTCAGGATGAGTGGCCTCCTGTCTTGTCAACTCCGCAGATCCAGTAGAAGCATGTTTTTGACAAGGATTGAAAAGATAGGCTTTTCAAGCCTGAAAAATTAATTTTAAAAGGATGGCATTATTTCTATGTGGAATGGATTGTGGTAGAAGGCCAGGTTGCAAAAGACCTGTCTGCAGTTTGCAGGAGAGGATGTTTTTAACTTCATTCAAGTAAAAAGAAAGAAGAGGATTAATTCTTTAAATTCTAGGTAGAATTCAGATTTCTAGGCTCCTCTTTTTCGTAAAAACTTGTAGAGTAATTTATAAGGATGGACATGCATATTAACCTGATGTTTGCTATGGAAGTCACACATCCGTTTCCAAAACTGGAGTGTGGGTAGGAACATAATATCAATTTATCTGGTCATTATTGAGGTTCTTATCCTATACCCACCTCCAGAATGTACAAGAGTGAGTGTTACATATTCTTGGCAATGAAAAAAACACTTCTCCCCTTCAGCTCCTTGGTTTAGGGAATTAATTATTATACGGTTGCCATCTATTCTGAAAATTACAGGATAATCCCAGTTTTTGAACACCATGTCTGAATCTCAGTCTCCACTTGGGCAGGACACATGGTGTGAGAGACAGCTGCTAAAAACTGTGCAGCTATTACAGTGTGTCAGTTTATAAGCCGCGAAGTGTATGTACCAGCTCACAGATTGTTGGTAGGAGTGTGGTACTTTGTTATAAATATATTTTATTTATTGTAAGGAGATTTTATTAAAAAGCTACTCAGAAAAAATGGGCAGTAAAAGATCAATAAATTACTTGTCTTTCATTTTAGGTTGCCTAACCTCCTAAGGGTTTATGTGGAGGCTCCACAGGCTCCCAAAATACTGACACAGGTTAATCTCACTTAGTGATAGTGCACAGTTGTGCACTGGATGTTCAGCAAGATGCTGGTCTCTGGGGAGGACATCCAATATACATGGAAAGGTCAACAGGCTCCATTAAGACCAGATCTGAAATACATTTAGGTGACTAAAAATGCAGATGAGCACATTGTCAAATTTTCAAAAGTAACTAAATACACTACATGCCTAGCTCCCACTGAAATCAGGTGAATTGGCCATCTTACTCCTACTCCATTTTGTTGTACTTGCCTTCATCTTTAGGTGCCTAAATGTTTCTGCAGTGGAACAGAATACTTCTTGCTTCTTTTCAGATTAACAGCAGCTCAGGGCACCTACCACATAGCAAAACAGTACTACGCCCTTCTAAGAAAAACACTTTGGATCAAGGCCTTCTAATTTGTAAACATTATACATTCTTCTAACATCTTCCTAGTAAATATTTAAAAAATGTTGCAGATCTATGGCAGATGTTGCTATCTACTGTTTCCTAAGCATGTATGTACTGGGTTGTGTTGAGTGTATGTGTGTTTTCATGCATTTTCCTTTTTAAGCCTATGGAGATCAGCACATTATGCTCGGTGGTAGGCAGAACATCAACATGTAGTATATATTGTTAGATCTAAGACTACTGCAAGTTGTGGAAATAAAAAGAGAAACGATAAAAAAAAAATCAAAAAGAGCCAACCAGCTGAGATTATAAACTATCTGCATTTATTTCCACAAGCCTTTTAATCCTTTCTGGGGCTTATGCATAAATTCGTTTAAATGCTTCAGAGGAGGTCTGAAACCAGCCTGAGGTTCCCAGGTGGCAGTCAGACCCTGGTGTGATTTGATAACCCTTCCTTCCCTTCCATACCCACCCCAGCCCTGCTGAGGGCCAGCCACTCAGCCCCTCCAGCCCTGGGGCTTCCCACTTCTGGTCTAGAGCCCTTGACTGCTCTCCAACCACCCTTTACTAATGACCTCGCCCAGATTCACTTTCCTGCTCCAAGTTGTCTCCCTGAGGTGGAGCTAAATCCTTTTCCAAAATAAACCCTATGTCTTGCTGCACCAGTATACCCATTTCTCCCAACCTCAAAAGCACTTGCCTTTTCCATGTTTGCCCACTCACCCCACACACTTGAGCTGCTCTTCAGAAGCTGATTAAATTTAAATGTCATCCTAATCATAACACATTAATGAGACACACAAGCACTAATAAATGCTTTCAAATCAGACATAATGCTTTCTCAGATGCTTTATTCTTTTTAGATCCATGTTCTACTGCCCGTTGTCCAAGAAGACCATTTCAGTTCAGAGCCCTCCGCCTTCCCCTCCCCAAGCCTTAAAACCTCATCTCTTCTGCTCTAAACCTCATAACAGTAACCACTAGCTTGATACATCAATATTGGCTGCTAACATACCCTGCTTACTTCCCATCACCTGTTAAAAGCTCTTGTCTCCTCAAAGGGACAAGGCTCCAGGTCTTGCTTCTGTCAAATTTCAAAACCTTGTGAACAAGTTGCCAGTGTAGAAATAAGCAACTTGTATAGGACGGAGGGTCCGAAGAGAGGACTTTCCAGGAAGAAGATAGCTTATAGTCTTTTCTGGTCTCACTGGAACAACAGCAAAACAAAATCTATCTATGCTTTGGAAAGTGGTTATACTTTGAAGAACTGAGCTGCAGCTTCCCTTTGCAGAATTTTGGAAATGTTTGTAAATCTTTGTAAATTCATGGCTTAGAGTTCATCTTTGAGGTTTTGAGTTCAGACTTCGTGTGAGACTCAGCCTGAACCACAGCAGTTTCACCCAGTTGCCATATGAAAACATCAATTGCAGCACTGCACCCAAAAGTCTTATAACGTTTGCCAAAACTCAAATGAACTCTTCAACAAACCTGGCCTTAACTACGAATAGTTCAGGGTTTTGTTATTACCATGGTGTCTTTGTGCTACAAAAGTTGTTGCAGCCATTGCCTTTACTTTGCAAATTCAGTATATATATATATATATACAGAACCAGCTAAGCACAAATTAAACTATGTATATTAAAAATTAAAACATAAACCCTTATTTTGTGATGACTAGTTTTCTTTCCTTTTAGTAGATCATGAATATTTTCTGGCAAGATATGTCACTAGGTTATAACTTCATTAAGCTGCAGACCATACCTTACCCTTTCACTAAATCCCTGAAAAGAACTTTTGTGTTCACCAAACAGATATCCACTTGGTCTGTGGCTCTTGAAAGGTAAATTGCCAAGTTCCAGCAAGCAAATTAAGAGGTGCAATGAGAGCTAGCTGTTGCATTCTATCAAATCCTGCTACTGAATGTGTTGAAAAGCTTGCCCAGAGCTATGGCCTCACATATTTATGGTATGAATGGGAGACTCTTGGAGCTATGTATTGCCATAGTTCCCATTTCTTTTGTAATAAACTAGCTCAGCAGATGTAGCTTAGGTAAAAAGGAAATTCAATGTCTCCTACTCAGAAAATAACCAAAACAAAGTTCTCTCTCCAGTCCTCTATCTATGAGCCAGACTCAGAGCCAGACCTTGCTTGTACTGATTAGTGTTTTATTCTGTGTGTAACCCAATGAAACTCAAAGGGTTCTCACATGGAAGAAAGTGCTGCTCAGCAGCACTGTGTAAGTATTACTGCCAGGATATGGCACAAAATATGTCAAAAACACCTAACTTTCAGTTTCTAACACAGCACATTAAATCATAGCATTAGTTTTCCAAGTCAATTGCATCATACTCCTGGTTTGTAAGTTTTGATGCTGAAGAAATCAGTTCTGTGTAGCTTAGCTTTTTCTTAATGATAGATGTATTGCAGTTTTTCTGTGGTATCAGTACATAATTCTCATCAAATGCAGGGCAGATTTTAATCCCCATGCTTGTGACTTGACTTGTGCCTACAGGCATCAGGGTACTTAGTGTATGATTAGCCCTGCCTATTCCACCTGTCTATTAGAGTAAAACATATTAGATGCACTTCTGAACTTTGCTGATGTTATTTAGCCTGGTGTGTGTCCAACAGCTCTGAATTAAAGCAGAAGCAAAAGATGCGCCTGAGATTCACAAAGTAGCAGAAACTGAAGAATCATGCATTAAACTAAAGACCTCTAACATGGCTTGTTAAACTGTGATCCAGCAAGGTGACGGTGAGGGAGATAATGACAAATGTTTTTGAGTCTGTTGATACTTTTGCTCATGTAGAACAAGATGGTTTAGAAAGCATCAATTACATATTTCTGCACCATTTTTTTTTAAAATTACATAACAGCATCTGCATCACAAGCAAAAAGATGGCTTTCTATATTAATAAGTAAAGGCTAATAAATTTACAATCCAGCTTCCACTGAAGTCTGCAGAGAACTTCTATTGCCTTTGTGGGGTAGTAGGTTGGCCCTTTAGCATACTTTTCATGCCTAACAGTGCATGAATCTTTTGTATTTCTAGCTTTATCTGATATTGTTGCCTAACTCAATTACATATAAAAGCAAGAAGAATCTCCTCACTAGTCAGCTTAACCCACCACTTGTTGTTACTTGTCTATGAGACATTTTTCTACTTTATAGTCTTTAATCTGAAATTATATCAAGTGCTGTAATAAAACTGAAAGAGATAATATCTATGGCATTTCCATTCCTCTGCTCTGGTGATAACACTATTTAACACCACTAGCAAGTTAATTAAGAAAGACCTTGCTGTCATAAATCCATGTTGCCTTCCTCATTAAATTAGGCTTTTCAATGTATTGCTGAAGTTCAGAAAACTGGTCTGGACATTCAGCAACGGATACTTCACTAAATAGTCCACAATATGTTACATATTCTTTTACAGGATGGAGAAGTATTTAGCACTCATACTTCTTCTGCAGTTTCACATGTTTATGTTCAATTAATTTTGATTCTCCTTTTCCTTCAAAATCATTAAGAAAATATTTCTCCTTTTTTGGGTATTTAAGGTATCTAATTTTTTCGCAGCCATGTTTGTTCTCATCTGCATGTTATATAATCCCTTCTGTGTGTTTCCTTGAATCCTTTATGGAGTTGTCTATCCCAGCTAACAGAATTCATCTACTGAATAAGTATACAAGTTCCTTGTTCATTATCGTTATTAGTGGACATGGGTTTTTTCCCTATCAATTGTAAATCCTGTCTATAGAGCAGAAAAAAATGCAGCTGAGCTTTATCTTTATGGCTTTGTGAACCCTGTATTCTTTCATGATGCATTTATAAACCATTTTCTGTAACAATTTGGTTTAGGGCAATCAAAAAAGAACTAGCTCCGGTAGGTTAGATAGAGGTTCAAATTCAATTAAATCAGCCCTGTAGGAACTGATTCCTGGGTGTATTACAAGGCATTGAGACTGTTTGGTACCAGATTTGTGAAAATCCTTGTGTGGTTTTTCAAACATGTAATCTGAGGTTCGTCGTTTTATCCAATCTCGAAAAAAGAATTAGTCACTGAGATCGCTGAACCTTCAAAGACAGCTATAACTGTACTGTGTGGGTACCCCTATTTAATATTTAATGTTGGTTCCATTCCTAAACGTGTCCATATGACTCACAAATTCCTACTCCAAATTGGAAAGGCTAAGTAAAAAAATCTGGTATGAAATGATCATCTGCCCCAGTCATAGCCAGTAATCTAGGTGAGCCTGAAAAAACATTGCGGAGATGAATATATTCAAAATTTAAGAACTGTCACAGACCTGGATCTGCTATTTACAATAACTCTTTGTTTGGAGTACCTTACCTCAAAACCAGTGACAGTACAGCATCAAGAATGTATATTTCTCTCCAAATCGTGCTGGTGGAGCTGATCTTTAGCATAAATAGAGATTTTTTTGATAAGCCTGCAACAGGTAAAAGTTCACATTTTAGAGGAGAAAAGTCGAGGGTTCACCAAACAGTTCCATTCTTTTATGCCATTAAGAGGGATCAAGCTCTGTATCTTGATATTAATGAAAGGGACGCTATTTTTGGTAGTGCTGATTATTTTCTTCATTTGCATTAAAGAAGGTGTTCTCACCCCTTATTTTTGCTCCAGATCTCTAAGGGATTAACGAAGCAGAACTTGTTGAGAAACTTGATTCTACATAAAAGTGAGAACTATTTAAAAGTATTATTTCTGTCTTACAGCTTAATTCTGTTCATCACTTTAGGACCTTCTCAATATGATTTTTACTTCAGCATTTACAGTAACTTTTTATTTTTGTTTTCCTTCATTACTTCTGAGACTACTTTACCATACTGATCAGTTGGTGGTTTGAAAGACTCTCTCTGTGTTGGCTTCATTATAGATTTGGGTTTTCAACTAGTGTCTTAAATTTTAGTCCCTTTTGGGGTATATACATTTATTCTATAGATTCATTCCATGTATCTTTTCAGTCTTTACAACAATAGTTGTAAAATAATACAGGAAACTCTTCAATATTTATCCGTAATACGGATTTTGTGTTTCAGAAGATTAAAGTAACATTTTCGTATGTTTACTCAAAGGTTAAGTTTCTTAAATTAGGCTCCAAATCAAATTCTAAAGAAAGTAATGGCAAAACTCTCATTGACTCAACGGAAATACGATTTTATATCCAACAATCTAGGAGATATCATATAATATCTAGGAGAAGAAAATCGCTGTAATACTGTTTGGTTTTATTACTAGGCATTGCGCTAGGCATATGCCTGGAGACTGACCTTAAAATCATCTTTCCAATATCACTGTTCCTCTCTCCAATATCACTGTTCCTCTCTCCAGTACTCCCTTGTTATCTAAAATGCATTTTTTAAATCTTTTCTATAATTTTATTTTTTCCATAGCTACCAAATTTACCCCTTTTGAATCTATAGGCAGAATTTAAGTCTAACTTTGAGCATCTGTCTCTAATTCGTTCTGCCACACAGGTGCAACAGAACTATTTCCAGTTATCTCAGCTAACTTTATAGTCCTTGGAGTAGCAACTTTATCATTTTCCTGTAGAGCACTAACTGCTGCATTTTCCTTTTTTTTTTTTATTTGCTAGCTACAAACTACACCATTAAATTTCCTACCATCCCTGTCAGATATTCTTCCATTTTCTCTACAGACTTTTTTCTCCATTCCTTAAGTCAGACCATCCCATTATTTAACTTACTTTCAGGGAATTCACCACTTGAAAATTCTGAATTGAGAGACCAGAGCTGTCTATTTATGCTTATGCATCAAAACCCTGAAATTTTTGATAGTTTTGCTGGAAACTGGGACAACAGTAATACATTAAGATTTCCACCAGAAACCCTAGTTCTTCCTAGAAAATAGAGCCAAATTGTATTTGATGAGTGATAATGCTCATTGTCACCCTTCTTGTCCATGTGAATACTTACCATTTTCAAAATCACTGTACAGGTCACTCGTCCTCATTTTAATTTACCTGAAGGAAAATTTTCAGGAGGAAAAAAAATTACAAAATGTTTTTCTTCTTACAGCACTGGAGAAGATGATTCTCTGTCATTATTCTGTTTCCAATGTGACGGAAATTTTTTTAACACAATACTGCATGTTATTACTTTATTAATCATCCCTCTTCCCTTCCTTAGAACATCTATTTTTTTCCTGTAAATGTGCTTCACAAGCTTTCATTCTGCAATCCACACAGCTGGTCATCTTTCTTTTTTGTTGTGTCTAAAAGCAGCCATATGTCATCAGCCACCCTCTCATGTATATTGAACTTCCTTAGCACATCAGCTTGTCTCTTTGAATGTGTTACCTGATGTCTTTCAAGTGGCAAAACACAGAAAAGTGGGTCCTCCTGGTCCTTTGTTTGTCAGACCAGCAAGAGTCAGGAATATGGTAGAGGTGGGGTGTTTAGGCCCTTGGGCCATACCTAGTGTAGCTCTGCTTTTTAATTTTTCTTGCTTCAGCTTAACTAGCAGAATATGGCTCAAATCAGTCCTACACTATCTAGTAGTAAGTATGGCTATCCTTTAACAATAAGGAAGCTCCAGGGCTACTGGACACTGTTGTGTTTGGTGTTAGATCATTCACAGTAACTCTGATTCTTCAGCTCAGTCTGTCTGTCCAGGTGCTTTGGTGCTCACCATTTTTAACATGGGTGGTCTTCTCAAGGAATTAGAAGTGACATAACAACAGTCTTTCTGCTCAGAATGTTAGCATCAATGCTTGAGAACTATTATAATGTGTCTGTCAGGATGTATGCACATAACAGAGAAGGATATTTGTTCTAGGAGAGCTGGATCAAACAGGTAAGCTTTAATGAAAGTTTGAAAAGCTTTTGGTTCAGGAGATTCCCTTAATCTTTCCTAAATGCATGCTTAGTAATCTTAGTTCTGCAATTCTTTATGTGAAAGTCCCCCTTCTCCTTCACCACTTTGAGTGGTGTTAGATGGTTAAGAGATCAAAAAGGTTGTGATGTGATGAGATGGGTGATATTGTAGGTAGCTAGGACCAAGATTTAAATGGAGCCCCTACCAATGCATACTCTGTCAGGGAAATATGCCCATAGCAACTTTCTGTTGCTGTTTGATTCTGAAACTTCTGGAAGTTAAATGGTTTCTTTCCTTCCTAAATGAGTTGCAGTCACCACATAGAATCAGAAATGCATCCATTTTAGAGCTCAGTCCTGTGTCTGAAGCACGGTCTTGTCATCTGTAGATAGAGGACTAGGTGTTTTGCGGCATTGGTATTTGACCATTTAGTAGCACTGAAGAGTTCATGAGATACCCATGGTTACCTTGGCAATAAAGTGATGAGATATGCTCAATACAATGGGAATTTTTAGAGGTGGTGAAATTTTCAAAGCTTTTTCCTTTTTTATGAGCGTTAACTCATTTGCACCAAGACTCATGTTTAAGCAAACAATTAAGGAATGCTTTTAATAGACTGAGAAAAAACAATGTCAGTGTATTCTTTAATCCTGCCATTTGTAACGAAGTAGCATTTTGTACTCATTATGCTTTTTAAGGGTGAATAGTTTATATTCTTTCACCTCCTGATCAGAAACTCGCTTCTGTGTTCCTTCCTCTGAATTCAGCTTTCTAAATAAGAAAATAAACTAATCTTCTATGAAACTTTGCACCCTGTCCCTTAATCTGAGTAAAATTATTACCTACATACATATAAATACCCTAGTACAGAACCAAATCCAACTAGGCTGGGCATAGATGGCACTTAAACACCACTGTTTATTAGAATTTAATTTATTGAAAGCAAATAATAGACAGCATTTACACAGTAAAAATACTTTAAAGTCACACTGAAGAGCCATCAATAAACAGCTTAAAATCTTGCCTTCACATTTGGAATGCATTTGGGTTTAGATCAAGAAATCATGACCCTTAGATGAGAGAAAGGAGAAAAAGGAGAGAAAGGAGATGAGAAAAAGAGAGGAAAAGGAGCTCCATGTTACTCTTCTCCAGTACATACCTGTGTATTTAAGGCTGTAATGACACTAGCCTGCGAGAGATTTGGAAAGCAGGTAAAGCTGTGACCTGTACCTTTAATTCATCTCAGCTAGTTCCACACTGATGAAGTGATCTATCATCATTGCTACCATACTAGAGCATGTATTCCTACAAGAAAGTTTAGCCACTGCAAGGGTAACTGGACTAACACTGCCTGGCATCCAGCAGTGTACAGGCGAAACTATAGTTTTTAGTTAGAGAATGTGGAAACTGACAACAAATTATTACTTGTGGTCTTTTTCCAGTTTTCAAGTGCAAACATACCAAAGTTTATTTTAAATCTGAGCCAGTCAGACATGTAGTAATATAGATCAAAGAAGAAATGAAGGCCTCCCATGCTTATTATTTCAATATGATGTCTGTTCTAATAAAGTGTAAGAATGCCTGTGATAGACT